>NC_056625.2:44358317-44658317 GCF_002870075.4 Lactuca sativa
AGACAGATTTCCGGACTCGTTATGGTCGTTACGAGTTCGTGGTGATGCCTTTTGGGCTCACCAATGCTTCAGCCGTGTTCATGGATCTCATGAACCACGTGTACATATCGATGTTGGATCGATCTGTGATTGTGCTCATCGATGATATCTTGGTTTATTCAAAGACTTAGGAATACACGAGGAGAACTTGAGGGAAGTGGTGGAGACGTTGAGGAAGGAGAGACTTTTCACAAAGTTCTCCAAGTGTGAGTTCTGGTTGCGTGAGGTGTAGTTTCTGGGGCACCTTGTCAACCAGAATGGTATTTTGGTCGATCCGGCCAAGGTCGAGGCCGTGATGCAGTGGGAGATTCCGAGGTCACCATCTGAGATTCAGATCTTTCTTGGTTTGGTGGGTTATTATCGGAGATTTATCCAGGATTTCTCCAAGATAGGTGTTCCTTTTACCCGATTGACAAAGAAGACGATTACATTTTGTTGGGGGCCTGAGTAGCAGATAAATTTAGAGACCTTGAGACAGCGGTTATGTGAGGCACCGATTTTGACCTTGCCGGAGGGTGTTTATGATTTTATGGTATATTGTGATGTGTCGATCACATGATTGAGGCAGTATTGATGCAAAAGGGTCGCGTGATCGCTTACGCTTCGAGGAAGATGAAGCCTCATGAGGTGAATTATCCAACGCATGATTTGGAGTTGGGGTTGTAGTTTTTACCCTCAAGATTTGGCGGCATTACCTCTATGGGGTCCATTGTACTATTTACACAGATCAAAAAGAGCCTGAGGTATTTGATGGATCATTCAAATCTGAATATGAGGTAGTGTCGTCGGTTGGATGTGGTGAAGGACTATGATTGTGAGATCCTTTATCACCCGGGGAAGCCCAACGTGGTGGTGACGCTCTCAGCCGCAAGGCGTTCGCGGCTCCAATCAGAGACATATGTTTGAGGATGACCGTGGTTACTCCACTGTTAGAGTGGATTCGTGAGGCTCAGGTTGAGGTTATGAAGGAAGAGCACTAAAAGAGTGTGCGTATTATGGGTCAGGTGACTTTCTTCGATTATGATAGTCATGGGTTGTTGACTATGCATTAACGGGTTTAGGTTTCGTATTAGGGCGGTGTGCGTCAGGTTTTGATGGAGGAGGCACATAAATCTGGGTTCTCTATTCATCCCGGGGCGACGAAGATGTATATGGATCTTTGTCATATTTATTGGTGGCCCTACATGAAGCTAGATGTCGCTTGATATGTGGAGTGATGCTTGACTTGCAGGAAAGGCAAGGCCGAGCATCAGAGACCTCACAACAAGGTGCAACCATTGGAGATTCCCGTATGGAAATGAGATGATATTACCATGGAATTTATCATAAAGCTACCCCAGACTACGTGCGGAGTGGATTCGATTTGGGTCATCGTGGATCGTTTGACCAAGAACACACATTTCATCCCAATTCAAAAGAGTATTTCTGCATAGAAATTGGCTGAGATTTATATCAGGGAGGTTGTGGCGCGTCATATGGTTCCAATTTCGGTGGCTTTATGAAAGATATGTTTGGTTTACTTCCAGGTTTTGGAAGAGGCTCCATGATGAGTTGGGCACTCGTCTCCATTTCAGCATAATTTTCCGTCCACAAACCGATGGTCAGAGCGAGCGGACTATTTAGACCCTAGAGGATATGTTGCGAGCGTGTGTTTTGGAATTTGGTGGGATTTGGGATATGTATATTCCGTTAGTGGAATTTTCATATAACAACAGTTATCACGCCAGCATTGATCGACCCCCTTTTAAGATGCTCTACGGGAGGAAATTCAAGACCCCGATTTTTTGGGGTGAGGTTGGTCAGCGGGTTACGGGGAATACTAGGTGGTACTCAAGACCACTGAGCTGAACTAGCAGGTTCAGAGTAGGCTTCAGACAGCTCAGAGTCAGTAGAAAAATTATACCGATAGGCGCCGATTAGACTTAGAGTTTCAGATGGGGGATATGGTTCTCCTGAGGGTCCTCATGACATGAGATCTTGGGGATCATGTCGTGACGGACCATTTACCCGTTGACTTGCGTTTCTGGAAACTCATGACGTGAGGTATAAGGTCTCACGACGTGAGCGTGACTTAATGACCCAAAACCCTAATTTTTGAGTATTTAAGTGAATAAGAGGCAATGGTTATCCATCCTCAGCTGTAACGCCCGTAGATCCGGGCTAGTCAATTTAGAGGCAATAGGGGTCGAAAACGAGATTATTAAGAATAAATAATCTCAACCAAATTTTAGTATATGTTACAAGGTTTCCGTACATATAAAGAGCGTCGAAATCCGAGTTATAACAAAGAAGTTATGACCCGTCGAAGTTTCGCGACGGAACCGACACGATACCGGGAGGCGTAAATAGTGAATTTATGATAGAGCGAGATTTATCCTTAGCGATCTAAATGAAAGTCGTAGTATATGTTAAACCGATAGTGTGCATAAAAAGAACATCCAAATCTGACTTCGTATGAGGAAGTTATGATTTTTTCTAAGATTTAGCATAGTAGTGCACAGCCCGAAATCTGAATTTTAGATCGGTCGATTTTTAGCCAAAATAATCTAAATGATAAATGAAGATATCGTTAATAGGAGTTAAACGATAAAAAACAATCGAAAACGGAGCCCGTATGCGAAAGATATGGACGAAGCTTAGTCCCTACTCTTCGAGCGTTGCGAATTCGATATAGTTTTGTAAATCCGAGATAGAATGAGAATTAGCCAACGAGGTCTAAATGAAAGTTGAAGATCTCATTAATAGCAACTCAACGGTAAAAAGACAGACCAAAACGGAGCTCGTATGCAAAAGTTACGGACGAAGCTTAGAGACTACTTTACTATAAAACTTCTATAAATACAAGGGTGAACTCCTCATATTTTCTTCACACCTTCACACCTTTCTTTCTCTCTCTAACTTCTCTCTAACCTCCCTAAATCCCTCCCAAGTCTAGGGAACCTCCCTATCACGAGAAGAAAGCCCCGGAGCGCCCGACGGCTCCGAGAAGAAAAGCTTTTGGCTCGGAAACGCTACTCCAACGAAGTCCGGTTTTTAATAAAAACCCGTTGTAAGTGAGCTACGCCTATACTATATTTAATATAGATTTTATTTAATTATAGTAACATTATTAGGACCTTAAAATAATTATTTGGGTTATTATTATGAGTTATATTGAGTGTTATTTAACGCTTATATAATAGTAATAATAGCTAGACTATTAATTAGTCGCGGTTAACGTTAAAAACTAAACCCTAGTGGTATTGATACTAGGTTTTGTCAAGGAAAATTGTTTTGAGATAACGAAGTGTTGTCTGAGTTCGGAATCACCACCTAATCAAGTGAGTGCATGGTCCCTTTCATCTTACACATAGATATGAAGTATTTTATATAAATTACGTGTTATGTGTGCATATTAACTGAGTACTTGTTGTCTATGCTGGATGAACGATTTTATACACGTTTTAAATGATTTAAACTGTATATGTATTATATATATATATACGAAAATGTTGGGGTAAGACATGGGTAGATGTAATAGATGAAATATGAGTTGGATGATGAGTTGAGAGGTGAAATAGACTGTGATGTGAGGGTGAGAGGTGGACGATGTGAGAAACCTTTTTCCCAAATGATGGCCCTGTCATTCAGCAGAGTATGGATGATAACCACGGACTATTCTAGACAGTCCAGTGGAACACTAGCAGGCTCGCAACCTGTAGGTGTTGTGAACGATGTGTTCACCGGTGTACTCTAAAAACCCATTGATATGTATTGCGAGTGGACTCTCGAAAACGATATTGTCAATAAAACCCTGGCAGATGCGCCTAAAGGACTCTACCGGCAGAAGCGCCTAATAGAGAACGTCATAACCCCGGCAGATGCGCCTAAAAGGACTATTCCGGCAGATGCGCCCCATAGAGAATGTCACAATTTTGGCAGCTGCGCCTAAGTGACAGAACTAGCAGTTGTGCCTGACAGATGTGTCATTTACAACGATGGAATTCATACCTATTCCTTAGGATACTTCTTAGGAATGAATGAACAAGAAATAGTTGATTCTTAGGGTAGATCCTTAAGAATAAAGAAGATAATGGGGATGAGTAATTGGGTTAACTGTTTGATGATTAAACATAATAATTATATTATTGTGGGTTGAAAACCCTATGTACTCACCAGGTTTCCCAACCTGACCCATTCAATTTATTTATATCACAGGTGACGATATGAAGTGACATTACACTGAGAGATTTAAAGAGATGTAGATCACTAGTGTAAATAATTGTAAACTCTGTTTATGCTTATGTTTCTATATTAACGATGACACCCCAAACGTTTTAAAATGAAATAAATACGTTTCTTCGAAAATGTTTTAATAACGTATTTATCACGTTTTTCTGGGAACAAATTCCGCAACATTTTTATTAGAAGAAATACTCTGATTTTTATAAAGCATAAAAAAAAATCGGTCTTTTCTGGCCGTGAAAATGGGGACGTCACATCAGCCTTTCTTACCCTCTAAGCCTATGGAAAACCCTATTCTCGACCCTCTTGAAGCTTTTAAGCATTTTGGGGATCTTTGAAGCATTATTTGGTGGTTTTTGGTTACTTGAAGTGGAAGAAGACCTTGGTTGAGCAACCTCTTGGCCTTTTGGCTTTCACCATGTAATCTTTTGGAGCTTTTGGACCATTATAAGTCATCAAGCTCGGACCTTTCTACCTATTTCATTCTAAATCTAAGCTATAAGCTCCTTCTTGCATGTTTGAGTGGGATTGCTTGCATGAGGTCCATAAAGTTGGCAATTTTATGGATCATTGACTCATTCTCTTCAACATAGTCGTTGGATCTGAGTTTTGGTGTAGTTTGGTACCCCAAGTTTGAGTATAGATCTCATTTTCTCCACTTTTGGTCTAGTAAGAATTTGAGTCATGTATTGGACATGCATGACTGAAAAGCCTCGATTTTTATCATTCGTTAGATAAAAGGAAGACCCCCTGGAAAGTTCCAAGTCAAGGCTGTAAGGATTAAGAGCTTGATGTTTTAAGATAGTCTGTTCAGATCTCACAACGTGAAGTTTACGACCTTCACGTCGTGAGGAATTTGTCCATCCCGTCTATTTTGTCTGGAGTAGGTCACGACTTGACTCAAGGTTCGGTTGCGACGTGACGAGGACTAGAATCTTTTTGGACAAGTTGGGTTGACTCGTTGAGTCAGGAATGAGTCGAGTTGGTCCTCACGACGTGACCATGGTCTGGTCACTACGTGAGAACCTGTTGTTGGAATTGGGATCGTAAATTTTGGACCATGATCGGGCCTTGGATGATTATTTTGGTAATTGGGCCTTTTCGATTATGGTTTTGGGCCTTAGTCTTGGACCAAACTAGGTAAGGGGTAAAATTGTCTTTTTACCCTAATTTTTGGATTGATGGTTATGGATTGGAATCCAATTATTAATTGGATGTTATTTAGTATTGATAGCTCGGGGATTTGTCGGACCAGCAGCCGAAGATTTATCACTATGATTCAGCAGTGCGAGGTGAGTTTCTTCACTGTGTTTAGCGGGTCAAAGGCACCAATGTTGGCCCGTGATTATGTTATGATGGGGTGCTAGATGTTCGAGTGACTCTTGCATGTGTTATGTACTTATATTCTTACGGAGTGGGGCCCGATGATCATTTTATATGCTATGTATCTTGTGATTATTACATATGTATATGTTTATATGATATATGTTTATATGTATGTTGGGCGGGGCCCAATCTGTATATCGAGTTGGGCTCGATGTTGGGCGGGGACCATTATATGTTTATTATGTATGGTATGTGATGTTTTGGGGAACTCACTAATCTTTGTGCTTACAGTTTGCAATTTATGTTTCAGGTACTTTCAGTTCGAAAGGGAAGAGTTCGAGATAATTGCAGAGCACACATCACCTTGTTCCGCATTTTCTTGATTTACTTTGATGTGATATGATGATTGATACTTTTGTTTTATCCGGATTTGTATAATGATGTTTTTGGGATACTGGATTATTTAATTTAAAAATGAAATTTTTGGGTCTTATTTTTGGGATGTTTTATTATGCCACTACAATAAAGTAACCAAACATGACAATGGAATGATAATGATCATCTCCATTATCTCGTCTATTTTATTCCCTTGTCATTTTATTCCATTATAGGAAATAGACCATAAGATCGTTATTTGTGCTTTTAATTTGGCATTCTATACATCGTTTGATAAATATATTATATAACCTTTACAATAGTCGTTGAAGTCAATGAAGTTAATGAGGTTTAGAATTCAAATCCTGATTCACCCAAAATATTGTTAGTGCCCCGTCATTTACTATTTATATATGTTTTCTTAAACATCAAAATATCATATTTGCCAAACTTAAATTTTTAATATCATATTTACCCGTTACAAATCTTCAAAATATCATATTTGCCCAAAAAAATTTACAATATTTTGAATAGTCAATAATCATTTTTCATATGTTAGAATTATTATAATAATTAAGAAAATTTAACCATATTATCCATATATATATATATATATATATATATATATATATATATATATATATATATATATATATATATATATATATATATGTATGTAACGTGTATTTCACAAATGTTGGAATGTTGTTTTCTTGACAAATAGAACATTTCATCTTCACCCCTCTCTATGGAATGTATGCATTGACGGCTTACTTTTTGTTGTTGTTGAAGATTGTGGAGGATATTATATATATTATCATTGATATTTTGATGTTTAAAAAGTATATATATATATATATATATATATATATATATATATATATATATATATATATATGTGTGTGTGTGTGTGTGTGTGTGTGTGATATTTTGATGTTTAAGAACAACATATATGATATTTTGATGTTTAAAATATGGTATATATGATATTTTAAAATTTTATGAAGGGTAAATATGATATTTAAAAATTAGTTTCGGCAAATATGACATTTTGATGTTTAATAACGACATATATAAAATTCTCCCTGATATAAAAAGAGCGTCTAAATAATTAAATAATATAGTTTACTGTTTCTAATATTGTATAGTCTATAAGTTATATGTTTAACTTTATTGCTTACTAATTGTGATACCCATGTATTACATGGGTTAACTTAAAAACATAATAAAAATATAAATGTCAAAAGATGTGAGAACTTTGAATTTATAAGAACGTAAGAAAAATAATGAATTATTATAATTGAAATGTTTTTTTTATCTTTTAAATTTAAACAGATAATTTAAATAAATAAATATAAGAAACTTATGAGCTTTAATTTGAGAATTTTAAAATTAAAAGGTAAGTTCATTAATAAAATTGATATCCATTTATTACTACATTTATTGCAATTATTAGTTTAAAATATTATGTTGAATTTAATAAAATAGAGAAACTCATAAAATGACATGTGGGAAAAAAAATTAATTCAAAATAACCACAAAATGATATTTGACAAATTGAATAAGAATGTGACGTGTGACAAAAAAAACTTCATTTATTAGAGTAGATTAATTAATAGTATTAATGGCTAAATTGTAGTAATTGATTAAAGCGTGAAGTATCTAAGGTGTTGTTTGTTTTTTTGAAATAAAAATCCATAAAGTCTGCAGAGCACATTTGCAACCCTCTGCAGTAGAAGAGGTGGACCAAACGGCTGCAGACTGTAATAAGAAGTTTGTTTGTTTTTTTAGTATTTGCATACTACTGCAGATATTAAAAAATTAAAATAAACTGATTTTATAATCCGAAAATAGTTTTTTAATACCGAAAATTTAATAATGTATGACATTTCGGCAAGAGTTTATGATATTTCAACAACAAATAATGATATTTTAACAAAAAAAATAAAGACATTTTAGTATAAAATAATGATATTTCATCAACAAATTATTATTATTCAATACAAAAAAAAGAAAAAAAAATTAAAAGGAATAAACGAAAAAAACAAAAAAAAGAAAGTGAAATAATATTTCGGTAATATATAATCAATATTTTAGCAAGAAAAAAAAAAAAAGAGGTTGGAAGAGGTAGAAAGAGGCAAAACAAGTGTTGCGCCAAGAAAAACACGCTTAGAGGTTTTTTAATCCGAAAACTTCTGAAAAACAAACAGTTGCAAGATGAAAAGTGTTGCGCGTGTACTGTGCTGCCCAGCAAAAAAATGTCTGAAAATGATTTTTTCCAAAAAACAAACAACTCCTAGTCTAAACTTTTTGACATTTTTCTTAAATTTTAATGAGTCCACTCACTTTTTGGTTGGATCAAATTAAAACGACACCAATATTTAAGTATATATGGTTGGTTTTTTGTATTATTATCCCAAAAGTCATATGATATACTATATTTTAACATATTAAAGCTGTAAATGTCATATCCTTTATTTTTTATATTTATGTGGTACAAATAAAAATAAAATACTAATTGTATTGATAAAATTCATGTTTTATTAAAAAACATAGATAATGTTGTAACGACCCAAAAATCATGACTAAAAATTTCTTTTAAACATTACTAAAAATAGATTTATAACAACGTATCATAAGTCAAACATAACCTTTGAGTATTAAATTCAAAACATAATATCATTATCAGAGTCAAACATTCCCAGGCTAACTGACTATGGTGTGTGCTCTGCAATCTTCCCGAGCTCCTCTTTTGCAAACCGAGTACCTGAAACCAAAACTGAAAACCGTAAGCACGAAGCTTAGTGAGCTCCCCCCAATCTACCACATACCACACAAAAACATATAAAGCACATATTGGGCCTTGCCCACTGCATCGGACCGAAGTCCGGACTAACTGGGACCTTGTCCCCTGCATCGGACCGAAGTCCGGGCTAACTGGGGCCTTGCCCCCTGCATCGGACCGAAGTCCGGACTAACTGGGACCTTGTCCCCTGCATCGGACCGAAGTCCGGGCTAACTGGGACCTTGTCCCCTGCATCGGACCGAAGTCCGGGCTAACTGGGGCCTTGCCCCCTGCATCGGACCAAAGTCCGGACTAACTGGGACCTTGTCCCCTGCATCGGACCGAAGTCCGGGCTAACTGGGGCCTTGCCCCCTGCATCGGACCGAAGTCCGGGCTAACTGAACAGAACATAACATAAACATATCAACTAGCATGAACACACGTATACTGCATACTACTTCGGGCCGTAGCCCGGAACACATAACACATAAATCCTGTCTGAGCCACGAAGGCATCAACCATACTAACTACTATATCAGATCAACATCCGAAAACTACTGCTAGCTAAACGGGCCGGCATTGTGGCCTTAGACCCGTTCCTACTGGAAGGAAACTCACCTGAACTGCTGAGCCCTGCTGATAAACCTCTGGCTGCTACTCGACAATCCCCTGAACCGCTGCTCCTCTAGCTCACCGAGCTATCAATATACATATAACACTTAATCTGACAGTCAACTAAGTCAACTCTGGTCAAAGTCAACCTTCCAGGTCAACCCTACTCGCCGAGTCTTCCTAAAGACTCGCCGAGTTCACAAGCTTAGGGACTTTCTTATTCGCGACCCGACTCGCCGAGTCAGTCCATGACTCGCCGAGTCCAACTAGTTCCAAGTCCTGTCCTGCCCAACTCGCTGAGTCATCACCCGACTCACTGATTCGAGTCTCAACTCAAAAGGGTTTAGGGTTTCGCGACCTGACTCGCCGAGTCCAAGAACAGACTCGCCGAGTCCTAGACAATCTTCAACCAACTCGTCGAGTTGTTCATCCAACTTGACGAGTCCATGCCTAACTTCAACCGACTCGACGAGCTGTTCATCCTACTCGTCGAGTTCCTCCTCATCTTCAAGCTACTCGCCGAGTCCACTCGAAGGACTCGCCGAGTCTATCCAATCCTCAATCCATGCAGTGGCTTTTCGAGCCAAACAGAGCTTCCAACTCATAGATCTATACTTCTAGGGTCTATTCCCCACGTAAAGTGGCAAACTTTACGTGTAGATTGAGAGATCTATGCTCAAAACACACTAAACTAGGGTTTATGGCACACATGCTTCTTCAACATACCAAGGGCTGATACTTTAGGGGATTCAAGACCAAAACCAACATGGATCTGAGGTAGCAACCTCAGATCTGAACCTCCAACTCGAATTGGTTACATATCATACCAATAATGACCAAAACTCACACATAAGAATAGATCTAGATGCAAAGGGAGTCCAAGCAACAGCTTATTACCTCCAATTGGTCTGAAATGACTCCTCAATTCCAGATCTACAGCCCCTTCTTGCTCTTCCAAGGCTTTTCTTCCTTCTCCAAGCTTGTAATGCTCTCTTTGATGCAAGATCTAGCTCAAAAACGGATATGGCGGCTAGGGTTGATGTTCTGGGGTAGAAAGGCAGTAAGGGAACCCTAAGAAAGAGAATGAGACGCTTAAATAGGCTCCAAGTCCCGGATTTAGGGTTTTCCTCGTTCAGACCCAACTCGCCGAGTCTCCTTGGCCGACTCGCCGAGTCGGTCGCTTTCACCACAACCCGGATCCCGCTCGGACTCGCCGAGTCCCTCTATGGACTCGCCGAGTCTCCCCTAAACTTGAGGTTTTCTTTCTTTTCTTGGCTTTCCAAACTTTGGGGTGTTACAACTCTCCCCCACTTAAACTAAACTTCGTCCTCGAAGTTTGCTATGATCAACTGCCTGCGAACTGCCTCCAACTCTCTGTCTGGAAAATCTAACACCCTTTTGTCCGACACTCCAACCACTCACCATGTCGATCATTACCGATGGAACATACTGGATCCTTCTCTTTTCCATAATTTCCTCAACGTTACATCCTCCGACTGAAAATCCTGCTGCCTCCCATCCGCCTACCGGATGCACTGAGACTATTCTGGTCTAACCAATCTCCCGATATCTGAGTTACCGGACTCCCACCGGTCACTACACTCCATCGCAACTCCTAGTCTCTTCCAGCGACTCCTGAAGATACTTCGATTATCTATAACTCTTCTATCTATTCTGCCGCTCATACTGAACAATGCTGCTGGAAACAGCTTGCTGATATCCCATCTGATTACTCAACTCCTACTACCTTGAGCCTTCCATCCTGAAAGAAAGGCTACTTGCCTAGCCATCCTTACAGGTCACTTACACTTGGCAGAAGGTTCAACTGATCCTGCTGAGAGAGACTTGCCATTTCCAAATCAACCAACTATACCGCCAGCACTTGCATTCCAACACAAAACTAATACTGACCCAAAACCCTGAAACCTTCCAAACATTGAACTGCCTGCAATAATGAACATGCCAGAAACACTAAACTGCCTGAAACGCTGAACCGACTGAAACGCTGAGCTGCCTGAAACACTGAACTCTAACCCAACTGTGGAGTCAAGGGACTCCTCACTTAGTCGCTTCTACGACTTCTGAACAAAATCTTTCTCTGGAGCTAGTTTTCACTAGTTATCTTGTCACTGCGGCTCTAACAATCTTCCGATCCAACCGATCGGGTCCATACGTCACATCCTGACATCATCAATTCCACGACTAACATCATGATGGCTCCCAGACTGACGGTAGCCCTTAACATACCCGAACCCCAACGGTCCACTACTACTCTGACCTCATAACTGATGCAACGTTCTATAGCCAAAATTGCTGACTTAGCCATCACTGAACCATTTGGGAAATCCGAAATCTAACCCGTGGATTCCCATATCCTCACTGCTGCACCCGAACTGGTGGGTACAACTGCTTTCCCGCGTCTAACACGCACTCATGCTACCTACCAATCTGATAAAAGGCTGCGACTACGCTTGCGGACTTACAACTCTCTAATACTATCTGGCTGCTAGTGGATGCTACGGCTACCCCCGCAGACTTACAACACTACTACTGCTATCTGACTGCTAGTGAATGCTACGGCTACCCCCCGCAGACTTACAACACTACTACTGCTATCTCGAGAACATCCTGACTATCCCTAGTCCCACTAGTGATTCCTCATCCTGATTTCTAAAAAGACAGTCCTTAGACTTTGAATTCTGCATCATCCTCTACATCTTATATCCTTGATATACTTAGCGCTTCGTTGAGGAATCCTTCGGCTTGGTTCCCAAACCAACCGTCTATTAGTCCAGATATAAGAAGCTATTGTTGGGAAGTTTCCAACCTCCCAACTCCTGAATCTATGCAACCTGCATGCTGCCTCAGACACTGGCTACTAATACGAAAACATCCCTTGTTATCCGTTCTCAGGATCTTCATTCCGATTCTCATGCGTCCGACAGGTGGTCCTCCAACCCTGGATTCCCAACCAGCTTCTAACCATTTCGATTACATGAACTAACTGCTGGGAAAAGTTCTCGAACTCCCAATTCTGAACTTCTCAATCCATCCCTCACTGAGCTACTACCATTTCTTCTCAGAGACCGCGTACTCGTTCTGAGTCTACGAGACTCTTATCCATGAATACTCGGAGGGTTCTCCCCCACTTCGATCCTGCTTACCCCTTGCTGATTCATACTCAAAAGAGATCCTGATCTTCACTACCATTCCGGAACATCTACTGGGAAACCCAAGCCCGCCAGGTAGGAATTTAACCAATCCATCCCAATCACTAACCACTCCGAACTAGTGAAACGAACCAAATCTCTCTCAACCATGCTACAGTTACTGCATCCTCCGAAACCTTCTCCATAAGAGCACATCCCCTAACTACCAACCAATTATCCGAGGTATGCAAATGGCATATAACATAATCACAAGCAAGCCACACTATAACACAACACTTATACCACAAATTGATGCAGAACCATAACAATATAATCATGACATAAGCTGACAGAAAAACAAAAGTCACGTACCTTCATTACTCAGTGCTGCTCGAATCCCTGCTGAAATCTACCGGAAAACTCGGCTCTGAGCCGTAGGCACCCTTGTCGGGCCTCGACAATTGCTGGCGGTACTCGAAGTCCCAAGGGCAGGAGCTGGCACCTGCCCTGCTGGATACAAACTCGGAAAGTGGGCCTTCTTGTGGCCCCTCTGACTGCAATGGAAACATAACGGATCAAGCCCCTGGGCGATGGTAACAACACAGTCTCTGCTAAAATGACCAATCTGGCCGCACTTGAAACACCCAGCATCACCACCACTTCTACGCCTACACACCCCCATGTGCGTCCTTCCGCACTTCCCGCATCGACTGCGGCTCTGATAGTTCCTCGTCCTCAAATCTGGACCCTTGGGCCTCTTACCCGAACCTGTGGCTACCTGAGTCTCATCAATTTTCCTTTTCCCTTCTGACTCCCTGCCCGACTCTCGCTCCTGCGTTACCCCAACGGCAACGCCTGCTAACTGAACAACAGATGTCTGATCCTGAAGCCTCGCTATCAATCTATCAGTGATCCTCACGACCATGTCGGGCAGATCCTCGCGAATGGCTCGCGAAACTTCCTCAACTATCCAATCATGCAATGGTCTCTCTTGGAGACAAAATTCCCCACTCACCCCTGCCCCCTGATGGCAGGAACTAGAAATGGGATCTCCCTCCCTGATGGATCCCTGAACTCCATAAGATTCGGGACCTAGACGAGCCCCAATCTGTCCTGAAACTAACCCGGCCTTAAAGGCCTCAAGATGACTGTCCATGAGCTCCACGATGGCCTCTCTAACCGAACCGAAAATCACTGGAGTCTGATCAATGATGTTGCGCGTAATCTCTGCGGAAATGAAATCCCTCATCTGATCATCAAGCTGCCCGGCTCTGAAGCCCGAGCCAGACCCCTCCTCGACACCTGAACTGCTAACTGGTATCTCGCGCAACGTCACCATGCTGAAAATATAACAAAATCCTGATCAATTTACATACTACTGCTGAGGAATTTCTCACTCACTACCCCATTCCTGGTTTCGTCTTGGCCCCTCTTGAATCGAGTACGGATCCTCTGCTTTCAGTAGTATGGGCCCCTACTACCTTCCACATCTATCCGTACTTTCCTCAAGAGTTACCTCAACTCCATCAAATCCCCTTTTCTCTACTACTGATCTCTGCTACTCTCATCCTAGGCTTGCCCTAGGGAACTTCTGACTCCACCCAACCCAGTCCTCAGCTGCTGAAGGCCTCCTTGTAATGCCAATTAGCCACCACCTGAATACCATCACATGCAATGAGGCTCGGATAATCCTTCGAGTAAAAGTCTCGTCCCTACAACGGTTAGACTCAGACGAGAGCTGCGCAGTAGGGCCAAATCCAGCACTCTGAGATTATTCAACCCTGATCACATGTGATGTGACGTATTCACCTAATGGCTAACTCCCATCACTCAGAGTCCCACAAAGCACAAAGCAAGCAACATTCGGATAAAGGAAACATACTCAGGCAAAACTATTCTTATAACAAGAAACTGCACTAACACATAATGCTAAGCTCATACTATCAGGCATAACCTACACAGGCTATCCTATTACCGTCTACTCATTACTAGCATGCAATTCTCATCAAGCTGGAACACATAAAGCAGGCACATAAGGCATCATCCTAGATCCTTAGTCCTATTCTAGCATGCTGTTCTACTGGAGCTGGAACTGAAACTGAACTGAAACTGAACTGAAACTGAAACTGATATTGAAAATAATAACATAACTTGTATGGGTAAATTGGGAGTACTCACTTGAGCTCGGTTGATTGCATGCACCACACCTTTTTTTTTCTCTTTTCAAAGTTCTTTTCTTTCTGGATTCTTTTTGCTTTTCTAAAACTGTTTTTTTTTCATTCTCCAAAATTCTTTTTACAAAAACTGTCTTTTCACATTTTGAAAACTTCTTTTTTTTTTTTTTTTATCCGACCCCTCAGTTTGAGTTCAGGCACACCCGAGAGTATGCCCGAATCCCTCAAACCAAGGCTCTGATACCAACTTGTAACGACCCAAAAATCATGACTAAAAATTTCTTTTAAACATTACTAAAAATAGATTTATAACAACGTATCATAAGTCAAACATAACCTTTGAGTATTAAATTCAAAACATAATATCATTATCAGAGTCAAACATTCCCAGGCTAACTGACTATGGTGTGTGCTCTGCAATCTTCCCGAGCTCCTCTTTTGCAAACCGAGTACCTGAAACCAAAACTGAAAACCGTAAGCACGAAGCTTAGTGAGCTCCCCCCAATCTACCACATACCACACAAAAACATATAAAGCACATATTGGGCCTTGCCCACTGCATCGGACCGAAGTCCGGACTAACTGGGACCTTGTCCCCTGCATCGGACCGAAGTCCGGGCTAACTGGGGCCTTGCCCCCTGCATCGGACCGAAGTCCGGACTAACTGGGACCTTGTCCCCTGCATCGGACCGAAGTCCGGGCTAACTGGGACATTGTCCCCTGCATCGGACCGAAGTCCGGGCTAACTGGGGCCTTGCCCCCTGCATCGGACCAAAGTCCGGACTAACTGGGACCTTGTCCCCTGCATCGGACCGAAGTCCGGGCTAACTGGGGCCTTGCCCCCTGCATCGGACCGAAGTCCGGGCTAACTGAACAGAACATAACATAAACATATCAACTAGCATGAACACACGTATACTGCATACTACTTCGGGCCGTAGCCCGGAACACATAACACATAAATCCTGTCTGAGCCACGAAGGCATCAACCATACTAACTACTATATCAGATCAACATCCGAAAACTACTGCTAGCTAAACGGGCCGGCATTGTGGCCTTAGACCCGTTCCTACTGGAAGGAAACTCACCTGAACTGCTGAGCCCTGCTGATAAACCTCTGGCTGCTACTCGACAATCCCCTGAACCGCTGCTCCTCTAGCTCACCGAGCTATCAATATACATATAACACTTAATCTGACAGTCAACTAAGTCAACTCTGGTCAAAGTCAACCTTCCAGGTCAACCCTACTCGCCGAGTCTTCCTAAAGACTCGCCGAGTTCACAAGCTTAGGGACTTTCTTATTCGCGACCCGACTCGCCGAGTCAGTCCATGACTCGCCGAGTCCAACTAGTTCCAAGTCCTGTCCTGCCCAACTCGCTGAGTCATCACCCGACTCACTGATTCGAGTCTCAACTCAAAAGGGTTTAGGGTTTCGCGACCTGACTCGCCGAGTCCAAGAACAGACTCGCCGAGTCCTAGACAATCTTCAACCAACTCGTCGAGTTGTTCATCCAACTTGACGAGTCCATGCCTAACTTCAACCGACTCGACGAGCTGTTCATCCTACTCGTCGAGTTCCTCCTCATCTTCAAGCTACTCGCCGAGTCCACTCGAAGGACTCGCCGAGTCTATCCAATCCTCAATCCATGCAGTGGCTTTTCGAGCCAAACAGAGCTTCCAACTCATAGATCTATACTTCTAGGGTCTATTCCCCACGTAAAGTGGCAAACTTTACGTGTAGATTGAGAGATCTATGCTCAAAACACACTAAACTAGGGTTTATGGCACACATGCTTCTTCAACATACCAAGGGCTGATACTTTAGGGGATTCAAGACCAAAACCAACATGGATCTGAGGTAGCAACCTCAGATCTGAACCTCCAACTCGAATTGGTTACATATCATACCAATAATGACCAAAACTCACACATAAGAATAGATCTAGATGCAAAGGGAGTCCAAGCAACAGCTTATTACCTCCAATTGGTCTGAAATGACTCCTCAATTCCAGATCTACAGCCCCTTCTTGCTCTTCCAAGGCTTTTCTTCCTTCTCCAAGCTTGTAATGCTCTCTTTGATGCAAGATCTAGCTCAAAAACGGATATGGCGGCTAGGGTTGATGTTCTGGGGTAGAAAGGCAGTAAGGGAACCCTAAGAAAGAGAATGAGACGCTTAAATAGGCTCCAAGTCCCGGATTTAGGGTTTTCCTCGTTCAGACCCAACTCGCCGAGTCTCCTTGGCCGACTCGCCGAGTCGGTCGCTTTCACCACAACCCGGATCCCGCTCGGACTCGCCGAGTCCCTCTATGGACTCGCCGAGTCTCCCCTAAACTTGAGGTTTTCTTTCTTTTCTTGGCTTTCCAAACTTTGGGGTGTTACAAATGTAGCATATGTTATATAGTTCTATGACACATTAGTAGTTGCATATATAGTTTGTACCATGTGAATGTACATGACAAATGATTAGTTTCATCTTTTACCATGTTTGACCACTTTGATAGACAAATATATTTATTTCAAATGAGCTTGTTTATATGGATTCATATTAGATTGATGTACCAATTTAATAATATGTTTTTTTTTTGGAAAAGAATTGAATTAATATCATAATACGTAGGAATCTAAATAAATCAGGTCATATAAATTTGGACCCTCATCCTTCATAACCATTTACGATATCGATATTTCCAAAAAAACAATCCATTCAATGCAATATATTAAATATTCGAATTATCAAAATACGTCTTTCTTCATTTAGTCGATTAACTTCCAATATCAATGATTCTTTAGATACATATAAAGAAATATTATAAGTTATATAATATATTGTAAAATACTACATGTAACCAAATAACCAATTAATTGTCATTTAAAGTGAAATATACGCGTGGATGTATATGTAAAGTTATTGTTATTGGTAAAATTTTGATTTTTATTACTGTTTATAGAAAATAATCAGTAAAAAATTAAACTGATAAGATAAATAAATATTAAGTTACTTATGAGATATGGTTTTTTAACGAGTATGACTTCCTCAGATTCAAACAATTTGATATCATATTTAGAAGTCTCTAATTCAGTCTTGACTCTGCTCTTATTCAGTCAGATTTATAGTTGTGTCTAACTAAATCACTCATTAAGATCCGACTCAATAAAAAACTATCAAATATACGTCATTCTCGATTTTTTGATTATGTGAATCTAGTCAATTGATTATTCTATTTCAAAAATAAATAAATAGCAATAATCGGAAAACATACGTAAAAATATTGTTATAGAAAGTATGAGAGTTTGGACCACTTTATATATAATGAAATTAGTTACTGCCATCAAACCCATTTTGGGCCATGGCCGGTCACCGACAACTTTTGATAACATGTTTGGATGACATGATTTTTTTTCTGAGTTCACATTTAGCTCTAACATTTATGTTGCAGTTTGTGTTTAACATCTTTTTGTTTCCTGTTTGCAATTAATTTTTGGAAACTTTATCATTTTTAGCCATTGGCCGACTACCAATAGATAATTTAAAACATAATAACCTAAAATGAAACATAAAGAGACGTTGCAGACAAGAGTCAAAATCGTCAATTCTCCTTGAGGGGTGGGGCGTGTTAGCTGGTTAGCCAAGGGCTCTCTTTGTTATGACATAAAAACCTAATAAGTTGTTTCATGTCATCATAAATTGAATCAACATATTACCAATGGCTATAATAAGTATATTTATCAAAATATAATGTTTTAATAAAATATAATTTGAAAATACATGTAATAAGAAAATATGAAAGTACAGAGCTATAATAAGGAAAGAAAAAGTACAATGCTATTTCTTGCATTTAACCATACAAATTATACATAATGTCGTCTCATTTATTTGGTTGCTCAAAAAATATAATATCTTGTTCTCTTCTTCATTTCCACATTTTATTTGATATTCAATCTCAAACCCAATAATTAGGTTTAAATTCATGAATTATTGTAGGGTTTTTTTAATTGATAATCCACATCTAGGTCATTACTTTATCAATAACTTACCATGTGGTTGTTTGATTTGAGGTTTTTAGATTGTTTATGGGTAAATCCAAACCATACCTTTTGGAATCTGATTAATATTGTTTACTTGATTCTAGTATCTGATTCATGAACTAGATCATCAAGGGGTTTCAGTTTAACTAATGGATGATTAAATATCACCTTAAATATCGAATTGTAGCAAATTAATGCCCAATATCACACATCCAATTGCCATATAGCAAAAATCACCATCCATATTCCTTTTTTTCATAATGAATAATGGAGCCCAAACTAGTATAAGATCCATTAACATATGGTGACGATAATCTAGTAGCCAAAATATTACTCTTAGATGATTCAAACATTTTATTGAATAGTTGGCGTGCATCACAAAATAACAAACCCTGTAAATAAGGGAAACCTAAAATACACGCCAACCAAAACCTAGAAAATCTTATATCAGCTGTTAGGGATCCTATAGTGGATCTAAATGATTGCCTTAGCAATCCAAACATTTACCGAAGAGATATCAAAGTATCAAACACTTGGACCCATAAAAAATTGTAAAATCCAACAACAAAACGAATAACAAACTAGGATGCACAAATATGATAAAATGACTAATAATGAAAGCGACATGTATCAAGATAAAACAAATGTAAATGGAAATGAAATAAACTTATAAGCCACAAACATTTAATGTGGTTCCATTATCGGGGTTGATGGTGTATATCCATAGGGAGAAATGAGTGGCTTATATAATCAATAATCATACGAGGGTTACAAGTCACTTACAAGTGACCAAAATAAAGAAACAAAACCCTTTGTCTTCAAAAATCACTAGAGTGAAGAAGGAAAAAAAGTTGTAATAAAAATGACCTAAAATCATCATTTAAATAAAAGCCATCACCAAAATTGGCTACTTGGCAACCACTTCATGTGACCATTTTCAGGTAGCCATTTTAGTTAAAATTGCTACTTAAAATGGCAACTGTCACACCCCCAAACTAGAATGGCGGAAACGTCTGGGGTTGGATGATTTCATGTACAGTATCATAACATAATGAATAATAGTGATCAAAGTCATACAACCATCATAATGATAGTTAAGAAGTTTACATTGTATCCAAAACATTGTTGACTTGATACCAAATACATATGATAAAAGTAAATGACGTGACGCTGCGACGTCCTAATCTCAAAACCTTTTTGGTTATCTGTTTACTGATTTCCTAAGAATACAAGTGGTTTTGAAAAGTGTCAACAATTTAGTTGGTGAGTTCATAAGAGTTTGTATGAGAAAAACCGGTAACTTTTCCTTGTAAAATGATAGAGTGTACTTTCAGAAAATCCAATATTTTTTTAAAAGTGAGTTGTAAGTCTTAAACCCAAAGACTAAAAATGTAAGTAATATTGTACTGGAAAATAGTATTATGTAGTTTTATCATTACATAAAACTGATTGAATGTATGTTAGCTCCTTAAACCAAATGTGTTGTTAATACCTTATGTGAGTTATTATAACCGTGCTAGCGACTAGTGGCCTGCTATGACGTTCTTCAGGCGTCGGAATGTTAGACATTTGTCACCCTAGACATGTCGGTCTAACTGTAGCTAACAACTTAGGTGCAGGTTTGTCGGTCCCATATAGATCTATACACAAGTGTCACACTCTCTTACCGAGACTCTTGTTATAATTCAGGACTTTAGTGTGTACTCTGGTAGGTACAATGAAGATAATGTCTCACAAAATTGTATCAACAAATTTACGTATAGTGTAATGAAAACCTTTTTGTAAGCGGAAATATTGTCTTTCCATAGTAAATGCATAGTGTAAAATAATTATACCTTTAAATAATTATTTGTTTCGTCCAAAATGATCAAGTAGTATTTGTGACTCCCAAACTATACCAATTATAGTTTATTATGATTGTTTTGTTAAGTCTATTTATATAATCATTTATATAAATACTTAATAGTTATCCTGTCAAAATGTTTTTAAAAGATTATATCATATAAACTTACATCTAACACAAGTATGAGAAATTGGTATGAAAAAAAAAATCCATTTCTAGCTTTTGCCCATTTTTAACAATATTTACTGATGACAAAACAAATATAACTTGGTAAAACTTACATTTACACTTCTTGTGGTTTTTACTCAAGTTAAATTTATGTGTTTTTAAAACCATATATTTCTAGTTAAAACCCACAATGATGTCACAAACTTGTTATAACCACTTTTGTTTAAAAATCCATTTTTACATGAAATACTAGATTTTTGAGTTTTCTTTCTGTGTAACTAACACTTTGGTATTCGTGTCTAGTTTCAAAATGTATGGTCAAAACAATATATTTTGGGCTATATCCCACTAAAAATGGTGAAATAACTAGAATCTAACCATTTTTGCTAGGAAACCCATATCTTGACCATAAAGTCTTAAAATCCTTGTAGCTTTGTGGTTTTAACCTTTTTTTTAAAGAACATATAACATAGTGTGTGTTTGTTTTTCTTAGTTTTGTATCATTAACCAACATAACACAAATAAATGTTCTACAAACAAATATTTCATGAAGAAAAATGCTTTAAACACCACATAGATTTGAAGTATCCAAACATTTGTGTTATAAATCAAACTTTTCTTGTATCCCCCCCCCCCCCCCCCCTAAAACATGAAAAACTCGAAAATATGGGGGTATGAACTCACCTTGAGTGTGTTTGTGGTTGGATAAGGAGATGAAGATGAAGATCTTCAAGCTTAGAACATTTGAAGGTGGTTGAAGAACTCTTTGAAGATGGTATTATCCTATGGGTTTTAACACATAATAATGTGTGTAAATGAGATGAAACTAGTATGAAAATGTGTAGAAACACTAGATAAATAAGGAATGCTTACCAAAAATCCTAAGAACCAACTTGGAAGTATTGATCTTTGGAGGAATTATACTTGTTCTTGAGAGAAGGTTGAAGAATGAAGATGATGGGGGTGAGGGATACCCCTCTTGACCACTGAGATCATAGTATTTTCAGTCCTAGACCGAGAACTCTAAAAGCGAGATCATAATGTTTTCGGTCCTAAAAAGAAATCTCTAAAATCAAAGTATAAACTATAATTTATGTCCTACCTAGTTGACTTTCGTTGACTTGTTTGACTTTTGCTGACCCAGAACTACCGGTTTTCACAGCAACCGAGTGTCGAATCTTGTCTTATTCACACAACTCAAATTATGGATACTTAAAGTAGCAAATAAGATCCTCTAGATACATATAAAAAATATTATAAGTTATGCAATATAGGGAAAATACTATAAAAACCACAACATTTTCATGCGTAATTGGGATAAATTTTTTTTGTTAGCTCTGGCCACAAATGGGACGTAGAGTTATCACTCTAGCCCATTTAACAAGTTTCATGGTTAACTTCGTTATTATTATTATTATTATTATTGTTGTTGTTGTTGCAAATCAGTCATATAATTGGGTTTAAAGTTCAAATTTGGTCATTGTAATTTGCAAAAAATTACACCACATGTCCAAGACTTGGTTTTATGTTTTTAAACTTATTTATTTTCATTTATTTTTTATTTTTAGTCAGAACTAAACTTGGTTTTATATATTTTTTCATTTTTTAAATATTTTTTGTTTTTTCATTTTCTTTAAGTTTTTCGTATTTTTTTAGGTTTTTTTGTTTTTTTCATATATATATATATTTATATATATATATATATATATATATATATATATATATATATATATATATATATATATATATATATATTTATATATATATATATATATATATTCTTTTTTTTATTTATTTATTTTCATATTTTTACGTTTTTCGTTTTTTTTTTTACGTTTTTTCGTATTTTTTCGGTTTTAATTTTTTTTAACTTCTGTATTTTTTTAAAAAAAGTTATCAAATTCATGAAAAATAAAAATAAAAAATGAACAAACAAAAAATACAAAATTAAAAAATAAATGCGAAAAACATATATATATATATATATATATATATATATATATATATATAATATAAAAATGAAAAAAATTAAAACTAAGTTTAATTTTGACTAAAAAATAAAAAATAAATGAAAATAAAGAAGTTAAAAAAACATAAAACCGAGTTTTGGACATGTGTAATTTTTTTTGCAAACTACAGGGATCAAATTTGAACTTTAAACCCAATTTTAGGACTGATTTTGCAAAAAAGATAACGAAGTTAACCATGAACCTGTTAAATTGTAACATCTCGATTTCCTGGTATGAGATTTATTATTCAAAATGCAAGTTGTTGGATAAGGTGTCTAAATCCATAACTATATTTGGTATGTATTTAACCCGATTTAGCATAGTCCGTTTGGGTTGCATGACATCATAACAATTTGGATAGACTTTTGTGAGAAGAGGATATTTATGATTTATTAATATATTATAAGTTCTAATATATTAATATGAATTATTTAATTAGTATTGATCGAGAATTAGTTTGGAATTAATTTTGTGATCAAAAGAGACTAATTAAATAAATGAGGATTAATTTGATAAATCATTCATTCTTATAAAGTGAGCTTATGATCCATAGTTCTTCATGATGGCTAAACCCATGTGGTGACCCATGGATACCATGGAGGTTAAAACCCATGGATCATGAAGAATGTTGTTGTTGACGTTCGACATCTTAAAAGGAAAACGAACAAAGTTTGATTAGAAATGAATCCCCGATTAAACACCCAAATGAGAAATTAGGGCTAGGATCCAACAACATTATTTACAAATTAGAAGAGGGATGCCGTAATTTAACAAGTAAATAATTTGAAGGTAAGTGAATGATGATTCACTAATTTTCCACTATGAAATACAAAGTAAAGCTAAGTTTTAAGTGTATTGAAAACTCCTATATCTTTTGAGATTCATTGAACTTTTCAATGGCATGTTTAAATCACGATATGCCCTCAAGTTTGTGATTGGGATGTCGAGGATCATAAAGCGGGTGTGAATAACCATGCAAATATACATGGTGTCCTCATTGTTACAGTCACCTATTCGATGTGCCGGTTAACCACACACGCTCCATAGAACTATGACAAACATTGATTCATCCTTTGCCACCTTTGCTTAGAGCCCAATTAGTGTGTCGGTTAACCACACACGCTCCACTAACGTCTTAGCAAGGGTGCAAAGTGTAATTTCATAGAATTGCTTCAATTCACTTTTGCCTAAAGTAGCTAATATTGGGAATTTTGTGAAAACATTTAGTTACTTTGTAAATTCATTGTACTTTTAATGAGGAAAGGGTTGTCATATCCTACCCGTTCGGCTAATGACCCTCCACCAATCAAGGAAGCGGTGGGTGAGAGTGGACACCCATTAAACGACCATTTTATAGGCCATAACCTTATACCCCCCATTATAGATCGACTTCGTGATTGAGGCCTACTAACGGTACGACTAGCATTTAAGCTATACATATAAATATTAATCTTATAATAAATAAAGTATAAGGTTGAACTTTAAACTTGTAAAATTATAGGGTTTGAAATTTAAATAGTTCAAATTAAACTTTTTAATAAAAAAATTAAATTTCAAAACTTGAGGACACGTTTTGAACTTTTCAAAACACATAGGATCAAATAGCAAATAATTTAAAATTAAACATTTAATTTAATGATTATCTAAATTTGATATATTTTATGTTAGTCACAAGATAATTCAACAAATAAATCAAATAATCAAATTTTTATCATATAAAGAATTTATTATTCGATTAAATGATAATTATCTTTTATTTTGGTAAGGATAATCATATACTAGCAATAAAATTCAGATTTTATTAGTAAAAAAAATTATGGCAATTATCCTTCAGCAAAACAACAAGAAATCCCAGTTTCCCCTCTGTCTGACTCCCCGACTCGCCAAGTCACTAATTGGACTCCCCGAATCGCCGAGTTCAACTAGTGACTCGCCGAGTCAGGTCGGGCAGAGGGGAGAAAAACGATTTTTTCATAAAGAATGAACATACAAGGCATTAATACAATAGAAACCAAACAAAGATCCGATACCACTGATGGGTTTAAACCAAAAGAACATCATATGTGTTCATGCA
This sequence comes from Lactuca sativa, assembly GCF_002870075.4. NCBI lineage: Eukaryota > Viridiplantae > Streptophyta > Magnoliopsida > Asterales > Asteraceae > Lactuca > Lactuca sativa. The sequence goes on from NC_056625.2 coordinate 44,383,124, forward strand.
AACCCTAATCCTTGGATCTAGGTTTCTCTATTTGTACATGCAATTCATCCAAGACTTACAAACTCTAGATCTAACATACATATTTCAAAATTAACATAATAAATCAGATATAGATGATTACCTCTTCTACAATGGCTTGAATCTTCTTGTCTTGGAGCTTAGAGTCACAAATGTCACTCCTCTAATGGCTTACAAACACCACAAGCAAGAGGATGCTATTGAGAGAGATGGGATGGGCACAATTTCGGCTATGAAGACTCCTAGGGTTTCAAGTGGTCGAAATATGATGCCCTAGGGTTCTATTTATACGTGTGTCGCTAAGGTTTCAGTCAAAACCCTAATGGACAGCTTAAGCCTTAAGCAGTCTAAGGAAGCTTCTAGAATAGGGCCTCTATGGCCGAAATTAGGATGGACACATCCCTAATTTCGTCCATGCCTAGTCCACAAGCCTTCTCTGCCTAATATTCAACTATCATACATTTAACAGTTTAAGTCCCCGCTATTTAATTAATGTCTTTTAGCCACAAAATTAATTCTTGTTTAATATTAATTAAACTATATGATTTCTCCTTTAATATATTATTCATATAATATGTTAATAAACCATAATAACTTATATCTTCATAAATCACCCTGTCAAGTTGCTCTGGTGAAGGCAACCCAAAAGGACCATGCACAACCGGGTCAAGTGCTTACCAAATATAGTTACGGGCTTAGACACTAATCCAACAGATCCGATGTCGGGCGAGGCCCGAAGAATGTAAGTATTGTAACGACCCAATTTTCATGACCAAAAATTTCGTTTTAAAAACATTACTTTAGAAAATATTAAAAACTAAAAACATTGTCTGATCAAATCATAACACAAGTGAACCATGTCTGAAAGCCAATTCATACATTCAATCAAAATATCAGAGTACAAATCCCAGTGAAGCTCGTAAATGCGGAAACCGGAGAGTGTGTGTGTGACATGCTGCTACCGCGCCGACTCCTTTCCCCTAGCTGAGGAGGTACCTGAAACCAAAACTGAAGACTGTAAGCACAAAGCTTAGTGAGTTCCCCCGTCGTACCACATACCATACAAACACGTAACATACATACTGCCAGGCTATTCTGGGGTGCCTGACTACCCGGTACGGCCGTTCTGGGGTGCCGTTCTAACCGTGTCAAGCCATTCTGGGGTGCTGACTACCCATGTCAAGCCATTCTGGGGTGCTGACTACCCGTCGGTCCTAACAACCGACCACAGGGACTGGTCCCCTCATACTACCTCTATCGCATATAACATAACAAGCCAGCATGCAAACATATCATCATATACTGTCAGACGTATCTGGGGTGTCTGACTACCCTTCGGTCCTAACAACCGAACTCGACTACTATCACATTCAACGTATCATGCTAGCATATAACATATCAGGTAGTAGTAAACCTAGATGATATCACAAAGACAATCATCTACCATACGTCTCCTACTGGTGGGTCGACGTTGTGGCCTTAGACCCACTGCTACTGGAAGGTAACTCACCTCGAAGTAGCTGCTGATCTGATCGGAAACTGACTGCCTACTGCTGCTGCTGCTGCTCCGGAAATCCTCCGGCTGCAATTCCCACAATATACCCAATCAAACACTGCTCACTGACCTTTGGGTAAAATGACCATTTTACCCCTGACCATGCCCTAAGTCAAAGTCAGAGTCAACTTTCAGTTGACCCAACTCGCCGAGTTGGCTTTCCAACTCGTCGAGTCCCTATCCAAACGATTGCCCTGAATCCCGATCCTTCCCGTCGAGTTAGGCGACGACTCGACGAGTTTACCTTCTTAACCAATATTCAAGTCCTTCATCCTACTCGCCGAGTTGTATGAACAACTCGTCGAGTCCATCTTCATCCGATGAACACTGATGCTAAGACTCGCCGAGTTGTATGAACAACTCGTCGAGTCCATCTTCATCCGAAGAACACTTATGCTGAGACTCGCCGAGTTGTATGAACAACTCGCCGAGTCTGTTCATTGATCTAAGGAGATTGCCTTGAACTCGCCGAGTCAGGGCATTGACTCGCCGAGTACCTCCATAGATGAGTTAAGCTTCCGACCCACTGAGTCACACCCCGTGACTCACTGCTCACTCGACACTACGAAAAGGGGACAAACTCGGAGACTCGCGAACAGACTCGCCGAGTCATATGAACAACTCGCCGTGTCGTTGCCATGCATCCACTAAATACACAGATTTGCTCGATTCCAGTCCATGCCATTCACAGATCTGGACTTCTAGGACACGAATCACACGTAAAGTTTCCAACTTTACGTGTGGATATTCACCAATATGGATTTTAGGGCTCAAAATGTCTCAAAAGGGTAAATCTAGGGTGAACAAGCAACATGGGGCCATAAAGCTAACAGATCTGAGCTCCTGGAGCTCAATCTTGCCTAGATCTAAGGGCCAAACAGCCTATTACGAAGTAATTTGCACATACAAACTTGGGGTTTGGCTCAAGAATGACTTACATGAAGTAATAAGCATAGAAACAGGGGAAAAACGGGTTATACCTCAAAGAAACTGCTGAAAGAGTGCAAAGATGCCTGGATTCCTTTCCTTCCTCTTGATCTACTTCCCCTTCTTCCTCAAAACCTTCAAGAACACACACAATAGCCTCAAACTCTCAAGGAACAAGCTTAGAACGAGGGTTTGGAGCTTCTGGGGAGAGAATGGGGGCTGGCCTGGGCGGATAAGTCCTTTAAATAGGGTGCAAACCCCTGAAACTTAGGGTTTCATCCAACAGCTGTGACTCGCCGAGTCCAGGATATGGACTCGCCGAGTCGCCAACTTAAACGTGTCCCGGGTCCCGCATCCACTCGGCGAGTCGGACCTATGACTCGCCGAGTCCAAGGCTAAAAGAAAGGAAATACTCAAATAACATTTACGTACCAGGAACCGGGTGCTACAAGTATGCTAGCGGTCTTTGTGATTCTTGCATGTGTCGGTACGATAGGTTCTGGACTAGGGTCCGATGCCGGGGTAAGCCCGAAGTATGTTTATCTGGTAGTATGTTCCGGACCAAGGTCCGATGCCGGGGCAAGCCTGAGGAAGATTTATATGTGCATGTTAGATTATGCTTATTGTCTTTGTGATACTTGTATGTGCCTGGTAGGTAGGTGAGTGTGGGAGAGGTCCTATATCCCATCATTAGTTAAGTATGGATGAGGTTCCAAATCTCAAGATTAACGGAGCAGGGGTGAGGCCCGTGATTAGAGAGAAGTTATTGTGGGCGGGGGCCCGTATCTCACTAACAACATGAGTGTGGACGGGGTTCCATAGCTCATCAGTAGCAGACCAGGGGCGGGGCCCAAGTTAGGCGAGGCCTTAGAACATGAGTACAATAGAGTATGTTTTCTTTATGTGCTAGTACGTTATATGTTTGTATATGTATAGAGGGCGAGACCTAGAGATGGGCAGGGTCTAAAAGAGACAGATTTGTATACTGAGCGGGGCTCGATGCCAGGCTGGGCCTGATGTCGGGCAAGTCCCGATACAGCGGGCGGGGGCCCAATATGTGGTAGTATGGGGAACTCACTAAGCTTCATGCTTACAGATTTCAGTTTTGGTTTCAGGTACTTCCGGTAGCGGATGGAAGAGCTCGGGATGACTGCATGACACACACCAAGAAGATTAGCTTGGGATGTTTTACTATGATAAAATAAGCATGTTTTGAATTAATACTCTGCTTTGATAAAGCAACTTATGTTTATGAAAGAAATGTTTTGGCAATTATGGCTTGTTTAATGATTTAAAAATGAAAATTTTGGACTGTATTTTTGAGATGTTTCAACTTGTTTTACTTTTGCTGACCCAGAACTACTAGTTGTCACAACATCCGAGTGGTGAATCTTGTCTTATTCACACAACTCAAATTATGGATACTTAAAGTAGCAAACAAGATCCTTTAGATACATATAAAAAATATTATAAGATATACAATATATGGCAAATACCATAAAAGTCACAACATTTTTCATGCGTAATCGAGAAAAGTTTTGTTATTTTTTTTGGTTGGCTTTGGCCACAAATGGGGCATAGAGTTATCACTCTAGCCCAATTAACATGTTTCATGGTTAACTCCGTTATTATATATATATATATATATATATATATATATATATATATATATATATATATATATATATATATATGTGTGTGTGTGTGTGTGTGTGTGTTTGCAAAATCAGTCCTATAATTTGGTTTAAAGTTTAAATTTGGTCATTGTAGTTTGCAAAAAAATTACACCACTTGTCCAAGACTCGGTTTTATGCTTTTTTAACTTCTTTATTTTCATTTATTTTATTATTCTTTAGTCATAACTAAACTTGGTTTTATATATTTTTCATTTTGTAATATTTTTCGTTTTTCATTTTTTTTAATTTTTTAAGTTTTTTTTCTTTTTTATATATATATATATATATATATATATATATATATATATATATATATATATCTTATTTATTTTCATATTTTTACATTTTTTTTCGTTTTTTTTTGGTTTTAAATTTTTTTAACTTATTTTTTTTTTAAAGTTATCAAATTCATGAAAAATAAAACAAAAAATGAACAAACTAAAAATACGAAATTAAAAAATAAATACAAAAAATAAAAAAATACGAAAAACATATATATATATATATATATATATATATATATATATATATATATATTGAAAATGAAAAAAAAAATAAAACCAAGTTTAACTTTGACTAAAAAATAAAAAATAAATGAAAATAAAGAAGTTAAAAAACATAAAACTGAGTTTTGGACATGTGTAATTTTTGCAAACTACAGTGATCAAATTTGAACTTTAAACCCAATTTTAAGACTGATTTTGCAAAAAAGATAATGAAGTTAACCATGAAACCTGTTAAATTGTAACGTCCCGATTTCCAGGTATGAAATTTATTATTTAAAATGTAAGTTTCCCTTGGAACTCGTCGAGTTGATGACCTCGACTCGGCGTGTTGAAAGGCTTTGGGTTGCACATCTTTTTGGACCAACTTGATGAGTTAGAGAGGAAAACTCGACGAGTTGGCGGCTGACTATGAAAACCTAAAATTTAGGGTTTGCACCCTATATAACCTCCTTAAGTCCTTGAGGATGATCTTTTATCAGCCTCCAAACCCTATTATCGGCTTTGTGAACCCTAATCTTCATTCCATCTAATGTTGTGAGTTAGTGTGACATTTTGGAGCAAAAGAAGGAGATAATATTGAGAAGAAGGAAGCAAGGATCTAGCAAGCAAAGCTCTTATTTTCCGTTTGGCACTCTTTTGGACCATTGTAAGTGTTCAAGACCCGATTTTTATCTATCTGTGTAGCCAGATCTTGAGTTTTGTCCCTTTTTCTCCTTATTATTAGATGTTGCAATGGATGAACTTCATAAAGTTTGCAACCTTATGAATCTCCAGGTCAAGGTGACCTTATAGTGAGTTAGATCTGGTCTCTAGCCAAGCTTTGATGCCATGCATGGAGTTTATGTCATATTTCCCCTTTTCGACCCATTTTGGGTTCAAGACATGCATTGTACATGCATGTTTATAAAGCACCAACCTTTGGGACGTTTTTGAGGCTAGAATCTCTTATGGAAAAGTTGGGTTTCATATCTCAAGGATTTTGTGCTTAATGGTTAAGCCTTTGAGTTTTCAAGCCTTGTGGAAGGTTTTTTTAGCATTTGGAGTAGCCCCAAAGGATAAGTTGGAAACTTTATCCTTTTAGACATATTTGGAGTTCAAATACGAGCCTTAGAGTCCTTGGAATCAAAGAATCATCCAAATGTGTTAAGCTGGGGAAAACTCGGCGAGCTTTCCAGCCAACTCGGCGAGTTGGCTAGGGTTTTTCCCAACTTTATGAGTACTGTAGAACTCAACGAGTTCAAGAGGTGCATTTGATGAGTTGGGTCAACATGGATTGTTGACCTTGACCATTGACTTTGACTTTGACCATGGTTGACCAAGTTGGACTTTTGAGGGTATTTTGGGTATTTTGGTATTTTGATGGGTTTGTTCATGATGGTTGTAGCCATCGATTCATGAGTTGAGATTCGGAGTCATACCTTATCAGTTATGCACTACATGTGAGGTGAGTTGTCCTCGCTGTACTTGCAGGTCGAAGGCACCAATGCCGACCCATTAGATTGATATTTTGTTATGTATGTTATTGTATTGTTATGATATGATAGATCGGTATCCTAGTAGATAAGATGTTGTTATGCTTAGTGATCTGTAGATATGTGTGACTAGATGTAGTCTCTTATATGATTATCTGATATATGTGCACATGATTTGTTGGTGGCTGAGGCTTCACTGCTTTGTGCGTAAGCCAACAGGCCGAGACATTCCAACCCGATGGTTAAGGGCCTAAGGTATTCCATCCCGATGATGATTGGACCCATAGTATGTTGGCATTCAAACCCGATGGTTGAGGGCCTTGGGCATTCCATCTCGGGGATGACTGGACCCATAGTGTATTGACATTCCAATCCGATGGTTGAGGGGCCTGGGGTATTCCATCCTGATGGTTGATTGGGCCCAAAGTATGTTGTTATTATAACTGTGCTATTTGTTATGTATTGGTATTTTGAGGGAACTCGGTAAGCTTCAGTCTTGCAGTTTTGGATTGTGTTTCAGGTATCCCAGGGGATCGCGACAAGGCGATGACGTGATCGTGCACCTCTTCATGTTTTAACTAGGCGAATGCCCGCGCGTTGCGTGGGATATAAAAAATATTTTATATTAAAAATAACTAAATCATTGTTATTAACAATTAAATAATAATTTCATAAAAAATATAAAAAATGATTTTTAGTATTCTTAGTATGTTGAACTATATTATAAGAGATAAGGTTGGAACTTGAAGTTGTTTTGCATATACAAAGTTATATGATTAAAATAAAAAAAATTAATTTTTTTAAAAATAAATAAATCGTTATTGTTATCTATTAAATAATAATTTCATATTAAATTAAAATGTTTATATTAAATATTATCATTATGTAGAAAATACGATAATAGAGACATCTTTTTATCTATCTTAAATTTTATCATTGTGTACAACATATGATAATAAAGACAACTGTTTTTCTTAAATAGTAAAAAAAATGTTTTGTGTCATAAATATTACTATAATTATGTAGAACATATGATAATAGTGACGTCTTTTATAAGGTTAAAACTTTAAATTGTATTACATACAGAGTTGTAAAACTTAGCTAACACAACCAAATACACGGCATGTTACTTAAACTCGGCCTCCAATGGAAGCGAGTTTGCCTAACTCAGCCAGAAGACACTCGAATCCTTATTAAACACGATCCAAATCAAAAAGATACGGTCAAAAACCATTTTCGAAATTCTGAGATTTAATTGGTCACTTGTCGACAAAGACAATCTCACCAAAGAATACACTCAACATCCTACAAAGTTAGATGCAAGGAAGATCTCATGGCTTAGTCTGTCACACCCCAAAACCAAGAACGGCGGAAACGTTCTGGGGCGGAGGACGTCATGTATAGTATCACAACACAGTAAATGTAAATAAGCAAACAACATCATCCATTGCATTAAATATATAATTTTAATACAAGTGTGTTCTGAACAGCTATAGACACCAAAAATAATGAAACACAAAATAATGTGAGATGAGTCTTGAATGCACTCCATCTTCTCAAAAGCTGGCCTCGGAACCTGTCTACTGATAACCTGAGAATACAAGTTATTTTGAAAGAGTTTATCAGCATAAAGCTGGTGAGTTCATAAGTATTTTAGTGTCAATGTTTCTTGTAAAAACGTTTGAACCAGTCTCAAAGTATAAGTTTGTAAAAATGTAACCAAATGTTTGAAAGTGTTTGTAAAAGTTTGAATCTTTCAGAAAATCCTATATTTTCTATAAAAGTAACCTTCTACCAAGGCTAGGCGGTTTTGTAAACTTGTCTGTTGTAAAAGTGTGTGATTACCCAAATATAACTATCATTTGTTAAAAATATAGTTTGTACATTAATGCTTAAGTGAGGTTATCACTAAAATATGTAATGGGTAAATCATTGTAGTACTGTAGCTTTGTATATTAAGACTACTGCTGTACTAAATACTACTACCTTAAACCGGATTTATATTAAGGCATAATGTGATAAATTGCACCATGCTATCGACTGGTAACAACGACATAATGAATGGTCGTAATAACAGAAATGACGTTTGGCACCCGCAGACCTGCAGGTCCGGCTGTAGCTAGCAGCAAGGTGTAGGATAGTCAATCCAGTATAGATCTATACGCAAACTCACGCTCTCCCTCCAAGAGAATTTTGGCTACAACTCGGGCCATGACATTTAAGGCATGCCCGATACAGTGAATCACAATTATTACGTATTTTATGTATATGTATTGTTTCTCGTATATCTGTATAAGTATTGTTTCTCGTATCTCTGTATATGTATTGTTTCTAGTATATCTGTATATGTATTGTTTCTAGTATATCTGTATATGTATTGTTTCTAGTATATCTGTATATGTATTGTTTCTAGTATATCTGTATATGTATTGTTTCTAATATATCTGTATATGTATTGTTTCTAGTATATCTGTATATGTATGATCCTGCGTTACCCCGATGGTAACCAGCTAATGATGTACTGATGAGTATGAATATGGAAGTACTTTTATGTATATATGTATATATGATATATAAGTAATATTGAAACGACCTTCGGATGGTCACCCGAAATCCCACCAGACCACATCTCAAGGCGCGAAAAGGAAATAGGGCGGATGGCCTTCCTAAGTCCTTTAAACATTATTTATACATCTATACATATATGGGCATGCAATTGAATATATAAAAGCATAAATAAGATTTCAGGAGGAGATCGACTTGATGTCGATCTATAAAACAATTTGAAGGCATAAGTTAATAAAACAGTTTAAGTATAAGAAGCATTTGTTTAAATCACAGTCTATAAGTAAGTTTGGATAGTAAAACAGTTTGTAAAACATTTCAAAGTAAGGCATTTTGATAAACAGTTTGAACAGTGGTAAAAATAGTTGTTTTCCTAGTTATTAATCACATGTGATTAAATGCAATCACATGTGATTGAAGCAATAACTTATAAGTATTTGACTTGTATCCCCCCCCATAAAGTATTTAAAACACTTAAAATCATTTCAAAGGTTGATTCAAGGGGTATGAACTCACTTGTGGTGAGTCGTCTGAATTGCAGTGTCGGCTACCGTGCTAGGTGACAAACGGAGACTGGTTTACACGCACGAGCCTAGTTATCATATAATAAGCATATATATAACTAATTAGACAAATAATAACTTAAATAAATAAGTTTAGACACTTAGAAAACATTTAAACACTTTTGTGAGTGTTTAGGGTCCAAATGGTTGCATCTAAGTTGCTACGAGACAAGGCAAAAGGGTTTGAAACATCAAATAGCCTTGTATAGGAGTTCACCATCCAACAAACCCCACACCTTGGAGTTTACGGCCGTAAACTCATAGGTTTATGGCCGTGAACTCCTCAAATGGTGTTTTTGGGTGTTTTGTGGTGTTATCTTGCATCTAGAACACTCCTATCTTTATTGGAATAATGCATGAAGTAGTTTTAAGGCTCTAGAACACTCCATAAGGGAGTTTACGGCCTAAGGTCCTTCACCTTAGAGTTTACGGCCGTAAACTCTAGGAAATAAATTGATTTGAGGCACTTAAACATCAAGAATGGCATCCATGATTTTATCTAAGGCTAATGGGGACAAGAGGCACACTTTGGTGCCTTCACTTGGAGTTTACGGCCCAAGTCATGTTCCTTGGCCGTAAACTCCTTTCAAGGAGTGATTTCAATGTGTTCTACTCTCCATTCTAGTCCCAAAGGTGCAAGGTAAATTGTCTAAAGGCTCAAGGATAGCTTGGAATGATTTTTGTCCCACAAAATGGGGTTTACGGCCCAAGAAGGGTTCTTGGCCGTAAACTCCTAAAAACTTATGGTTTTTATGGCCTTTTGATGTTCTAAGCAAGTACAAGCACTAGTGGTTAAGTTCCTTAAGCATTTGGGGAATGTTTTAGGGCATTTAAGCCCTTGAAAAGGGGTTTACGGCCCAAGGGAGTTCCTTGGCCGTAAACTCCTAGAACTTATGTTTCTTGGATGATTTCTAGGCTATAAAGATCATACACAATGTCCTTGATAAGTCCTCTAACATGTGGATGGGTCTAGAAAGCATTAGAGTTCCATTTTGGAGTTTACTCCCCAAGAACGATCTTGGGCGGTAAACTCCCGGATCTTGAAATCTAAACATGTTATTGTTGCTAATATGCATTAAACAAGTGTTGAAACACATATAGAAAAGTAGACTCACAATCTGGGATGAAAACCCGAAGATCTGTCAGAGAGAATATAGCTTTTCTCTATTTGGAATTGTGAATAATGAATTAAATTAATTCAGAAAACTATTTATAGTCCTGGAATATTTTGGCAGAAAATATTTTCATTCCTGATGTTGGACTGAAACAGTATGAAACTTGAAATGCCCAAGTTTCACAAAACCAGGAGTATCCACTCTCCTGATATCATCCAAAACATAAACCCTAATGCACACAAACTTGTTCGGAAAAGCTTGAAAATTACTGAAACTGAACTAGCTTCTATTGAATAGATGAGGTTCGTACAATGGAAATTTCGGGTTGTCACATCATCCCCCTGTTAGAGGGAATTTCGTCCCGAAATTAGAATTTTAGCAAATAAAAGTTACAAACAATCAAGCGAAAAGATGAGGGTGTTTCAACTTCATCTGATCCTCGCGTTCCCAAGTGAATTCCGGTCCTCGCTTAGCGTTCCAGCGAACCTTCACGATAGGGATACGGCTTTGTTTCGTCTGCTTTACCTCACGGTCCATGACCTCTACAGGTTCTTCCACGAAGTTGAGGCTCTCGTTGATCTCGATCTCGTCGAGTGGGATTACGAGTGTCTCGTCAGACAGACACTTTTTCAAGTTAGATACGTGGAATGTAGAATGTACGTTGCGAAGTGTGTCGGGTAGATCTAGTTTGTAAGCTACAGGGCCGACTCTGGCAAGAATCTCGAAAGGCCCTATGTACCTCGGATTAAGCTTCCCATGCTTGCCGAAGCGTATCAAGCCTTTCCAGGGTGAGACTTTGAGAAGGACTCGGTCTCCCACCTGAAATTCCAAAGGTTTTCTTCGTTTATCGGCGTAGCTCTTTTGTCGGTCTCTAGAGGCTTTCAATCGTTCACGGATTTGAACGATTTTCTCTGTCGTTTCCCGAATGATTTCTGGACCAGTGAGAGTACTGTCGGAAGCTTGCCCTCTTGCTAATTGGGTATCACCAACCTCAGCCCAGCACAAAGGGGATCTGCACTTGCGGCCGTAGAGAGCTTCGAATGGAGCAGCCTTGATGCTCGTGTGATAACTGTTATTATAGGAAAATTCGACAAGGGGTAAATGAGTATCCCATGCCTTCCCAAAATCAATCACACAGGCTCACAACATGTCTTCCAATGTTTGAATGGTTCTCTCACTCTGTCCGTCGGTCTGTGGATGGTAGGCTGTGCTCATGTCCCGCCTTGTTCCTAGGGAACGTTGTAGGGATTGCCAAAATCTTGAAGTGAACCTACTATCTCTATCGGAGATAATGGAAATAGGTACACCATGCAACCGTACAATTTCCCTAATGTATGTTCTTGTAAGTTTCTCCATCTTGTCGGTTTCTTTGATAGGCAGGAAGTGTGCAGACTTGGTCAATCTATCAACTATGACCCATATGGTGTCAAGTCCACCCGTCGTCTTGGGCAACTTGGTTATGAAATCCATAGTGATCCGCTCCCACTTCCATTCCGGGATCTCTGGTTGTTGCAGTAAACCAGAGGGCTTCTGGTACTCGACCTTAACCTTCGCGCAAGTAAGGCATTTACTCACAAAGGTAGCAATCTCTGCTTTCATATTAGGCCACCAGTATAGCTTTTTCAGATCCAGATACATCTTATCTGAACCTGGGTGGACGGAATACCGAGTGTTGTGCGCCTCGGTCATGACCAAGTCTCGGAAACCACCGTGTTTCGGTGTCCAGATCCGGTTCATGAAATATAAAGCTTCGTCACCCTTGGCTTCGAAGTTCTTGTCCATTCCCCTAAGGGATTCACTCGACACATGTTCAGGTTTCATGGCCTCAAGTTGAGCCGCCTGAATTTGCTTAGTCAGGTGCGAATGGATGGTTATTGATAATGACTTGACTTTGCGACCAGAATATTCTTTCCGACTTAGGGCGTCTGCTACTACGTTGGCTTTACCCGGATGATAACGAATATCGCATTCGTAATCACTGAGTAGCTCAACCCACCGTCGTTGTCTCATGTTGAGCTCCTTCTGATCGAAAATGTGTTGTAAACTCTTGTGGTCGGTAAAGATAGTGCTCTTCGTTCCATACAGGTAATGTCTCCAGATCTTCAGAGCAAACACTACTGCTCCTAATTCAAGATCGTGGGTCGTGTAGTTAACCTCGTGTGTCTTCAACTGTCTCGAGGCGTAGGCGATGACCTTACCTCGCTGCATCAGAACACATCCGAGTCCTTGATTGGATGCATCGCAATAGACGACGAAGTCTTCTATTCCTTCGGGAAGGGATAGTATTGGTGCGGTGCACAAGGCTCGTTTGAGCGTTTGAAACGCTCTTTCTTGCTTCTCTTCCCAGTCAAAGGCCACGCCTTTCTGGGTCAGGGTCGTAAGAGGCTTCGCTATTCGGGAGAAGTTCTGAATGAACCTGCGGTAGTAGCCAGCGAGACCTAGAAATTGGTGAATTTCTGTAGGAGTCTTTGGTGCTGACCAGTTCTCAATGGCTTTTATTTTGGATGGGTCCACGTGGATTCCTTCTTCGCTAACCACGTGTCCTAAGAATTCGACTCTTCGGATCCAAAATTCACATTTTGAGAACTTCGCATAAAGTTTCTCCCTTCGTAACGTCTCTAGAACTTGTCGCAGATGATCACCATGCTCTTTCTTGCTTCGGGAGTAGATCAGTATATCGTCAATGAAAACGATGACAAACTGATCTAAGTAAGGCCGGCATACTCTATTCATCAGATCCATGAAGACTGCGGGCGCATTGGTCAATCCGAATGGCATCACCACGAACTCGTAGTGTCCGTAACGAGTTCGGAAGGCTGTCTTCGGCACATCCTCCTCGAGCACTCGTAACTGGTGATATCCGGACCTCAGATCAATCTTGGAAAAGTAGTTCGCCCCTTGCAGTTGGTCGAATAGATCATCTATGCGTGGCAGAGGGTAACGATTTTTGATCGTCAATTTGTTGAGTTCTCTGTAGTCAATACACATACGGAATGATCCGTCTTTCTTCTTAACGAACAAGACCGGTGCTCCCCAAGGTGAGAAACTTGGTCTTATAAAGCCCTTGCTGAGCAGTTCGTTAAGTTGACCAGAGAGTTCTTGCATCTCGGCTGGTGCTAAACGGTAGGGCGACTTGGCTACTGGGGTAGCTCCTGGGACTAAGTCTATTCTGAACTCGACTTGTCGTTGCGGAGGTAACCCGGGTAGTTCTTCTGGGAAAATGTCGGGAAAGTCGCTCACTACCGGGAGGTTCTTCAGTTCTTTCGTTTCTAGGTTCGTGTCGACGACGTGAGCAAGAAATGCGTGGTATTCTTTGCGCAGATATTTCTGAGCCTGAATACTAGAAATAATGCGAAGACTCGCACCAGGTTTGTCGCCGTAGACTATAAGAGTTTCGTTAGACGGGAGGTTTAGTCGGACTGCTTTCTCGTAGCACATGATGTCGGCGCGATGAAGACTTAACCAATCCATGCCGATAATAACGTCGAAACTTTTTATCGAGACCGGCATAAGGTCAATTGGGAATGAATGGTTATCTAAGGTTAGAAGACAACCTAAGTATATGCTATTAGTACTTTCAGTTTTCCCATTGGCCATTTCTACTGTGAATTGTTCATTAAGTGCGTGTGGTTGTTGCTTAAGCATGCGAGCAAATTTGTGGTTTACGAAGCTTCGCTCCGCTCCACTATCGAACATAATGCATGCATAGGAGTTATCAAGGAGGAACGTACCAGTCACCACTGTCGGGTCAGCAACTGCTTCCCTGTGGCCTATTGCTAGTACCCTCCCTGCCCCTCCTGTATTCCTCGCCTTAGGGCAGTCCCTTTTAAAGTGGCCTGTTTCGCCACATCCATAGCAAGTTGGGCTCACGCTAGAGCCAGGAACTTGGGAGATCGGTTGCGCCGGGAACCTACAGAATCGGACGGTGTGTCCTTTCCTATGGCAGTTAGTACACTGCATTTCATGGCAGGCGCCGTTGTGGTGGAAGTTGCATTTGTTGCACTTCGGCAAACTTCCAGAATACTGCTTCCCCGGAGCAGTAACAGCAGTAGGGGCTACCGCAGCATGTACTGCTATGATTTGCTGTTTCTTAGAAGCACGATGTTTCTTCTTCTCATCCCAGAACTTCCGCTTGTTACCAGCGGGTTTAGAGGGTTCTGGGGTGGCTAGAGTGGTTGTAGTTGCAGGGGTCTTGACTCCATGGTCAATAAGTCTTTGTGCCAATCGCTTAGCACTGTCGAAAGTAGCAGGGTTGGATGCTAAGACGTTCCCCTGGTACGGAGGCACTAGCCCCCATACATACCGCTCAATCTTTTTCCCTTCAGTGGGAACCATGTTGGGGCATAGGGCCACCAGTTCGCTAAAGCGGGCAGTGTAAGCGATCACGTTGGTGCCCTTCATAGATAGATTCCAGAGTTCATGTTCCAACTTCTGGACTTCGCCCCTAGGGCAATATTCCTCAGTCATGAGGTCCTTCAACGTTGCCCAGCCCATGTCGTTAGCCACGACGAGAGTTAGGGCTTTGACGTGGCCGTTCCACCACGTTAGGGCTTTATCCTCGAAGGTGCACGCGGCATATTTCACTTTAAATGCAGCCGGGCACGAACAGATTTCGAAGACTGATTCAGTCTTCTCGAACCATTGCGAGAGAGCAATGACTCCGCCGGTGCCATAGAAAGGCTTCGGCTTGCAGTTTGTGAAATCCTTGTAAGAGCACTCCCTCGAGCGCACAGGGATTTCAACTGGGATAGATTCCACAGGGGTTCCACCTCTGCTAGCATCAGACGAGTGATACTGAGCCATGGCAGTTGCCACTGCTGCAGCTACGGCAGCATTCAGGGTTGCAGTATCGATGACTGCAGGTGGTGGAGGCGGTGGAGGTACATGATTATTCCTATTTCTGGGAGACTTGCGAGGAGGCATCCTTCAGCTATAAGTTTATAAAAACAAGAAGGATGATAAGGATCAATTTGTAAGCAATGTGAGAGTGACCCATGGACTAACTAACCATAGCCCAACAGTTTGAATGAGTGTTTGAAATCACATTAAGAAATATTAGTAGGAATACACAAGTGTATAAATTTTTCCCACATAATAGATTTCAATAGCACAGGTATTACTGATGTAACAAGTTCAAGGAAAAATCGACCTATCCGTAGGTCTTACATCATACCATAAGGACAATACTGGCAGTCCTAGATTCCTAATTAAAGTACCGAAAGTTAGGAATATTTTACAGACAAGTGCCACTTAGAGCACATAAGTTCAAGGCTATCCCTAAATCAAAAGACAGAGATGTACTAGACATCATCTAATGGCGATGGGAATTCCTCGGGCGATCCCTGAGGTCGGACACTTGGCGAAACACCTCTTGAAGGTGTCGGTCCTGAGCTCTCTGACGAGCTCGAAGTTCTAAGACTTCAGCACGGGAGGCAGCCAGCTGTTGCTGCAGAGTTTCGTTGGTTCTCCGGGTCCGTTCCATGTCTTCTTCAAGACGGCGAATGCGGACGGTATTGACACCTGAATTGGCATCAATCTCCATGACCGGTCGATGGCTGCTCGACCTTGCTCGACATTACGAGCTATTTTGCGGATGATCACCGGCAGAGCTCTGTCAGCAGAGCCACCATCGCTGACGTTGTAGAAGGTTCGGTCCCCAAAGTATGGTAAGGGCTGACCTTGCTCATCACTCCAGCGATTCAGATTGTTTGCCCACATGGGTGTAGGACCTGGAAACGCTGGTCGAGGGTTGTTGTTCGGGGCTTGACCTACAAGCGGTAGGTTGTTGACTTCAGGCTCGGAGTCAGATCCATCTGAAAAGCCTTCTGCGAGGTGATCATCCAAAGGGATTGGATGCTCATCTTCAGGCTCTTCATCGATCCACCCGACATTTCCATCATTGGGGAAGTACGGGTCGCCATGATGAAATCCCGCCATTTAGATCTACGCGAGAAGAGAGGTATAAGAATATAGTATACGTGTAACTGATAGCACAAAATACTCCTATAGTATTTTAAGGTTAAGTTCTACTGCTCTTCTTGTGGTATTGTTGGTAAGTTTTTAGACTTGTTAACATATCACAACCATTCTAGGGCATATGCTAATCACTCCTAGGACCAGCATAGTTGATCAGGCTATGCCATTCCCAGGACTGACCATACATCCCCGAGCTCACTTGTGATATTCAACAATCGCAATACTTTTGTTCTTGTCATTGTGACACTGATTTTAGTATAATGTAGACTAGTATACTTAATTAAATATTTTATTATTTAAAGTATAGACTCTTGGTCAGAGTGTTTTAGTCCCTTTTGGGTTTATAGATTAGTATATCTTTTATGGGTTGATATACTCGATTCACTATAAACAATGCTCTGATACCAATCTGTCACACCCCAAAACCAAGAACGGCGGAAACGTTCTGGGGCGGAGGACGTCATGTATAGTATCACAACACAGTAAATGTAAATAAGCAAACAACATCATCCATTGCATTAAATATATAATTTTAATACAAGTGTGTTCTGAACAGCTATAGACACCAAAAATAATGAAACACAAAATAATGTGAGATGAGTCTTGAATGCACTCCATCTTCTCAAAAGCTGGCCTCGGAACCTGTCTACTGATGACCTGAGAATACAAGTTATTTTGAAAGAGTTTATCAGCATAAAGCTGGTGAGTTCATAAGTATTTTAGTGTCAATGTTTCTTGTAAAAACGTTTGAACCAGTCTCAAAGTATAAGTTTGTAAAAATGTAACCAAATGTTTGAAAGTGTTTGTAAAAGTTTGAATCTTTCAGAAAATCCTATATTTTCTATAAAAGTAACCTTCTACCAAGGCTAGGCGGTTTTGTAAACTTGTCTGTTGTAAAAGTGTGTGATTACCCAAATATAACTATCATTTGTTAAAAATATAGTTTGTACATTAATGCTTAAGTGAGGTTATCACTAAAATATGTAATGGGTAAATCATTGTAGTACTGTAGCTTTGTATATTAAGACTACTGCTGTACTAAATACTACTACCTTAAACCGGATTTATATTAAGGCATAATGTGATAAATTGCACCATGCTATCGACTGGTAACAACGACATAATGAATGGTCGTAATAACAGAAATGACGTTTGGCACCCGCAGACCTGCAGGTCCGGCTGTAGCTAGCAGCAAGGTGTAGGATAGTCAATCCAGTATAGATCTATACGCAAACTCACGCTCTCCCTCCAAGAGAATTCTGGCTACAACTCGGGCCATGACATTTAAGGCATGCCCGATACAGTGAATCACAATTATTACGTATTTTATGTATATGTATTGTTTCTCGTATATCTGTATAAGTATTGTTTCTCGTATCTCTGTATATGTATTGTTTCTAGTATATCTGTATATGTATTGTTTCTAGTATATCTGTATATGTATTGTTTCTAGTATATCTGTATATGTATTGTTTCTAGTATATCTGTATATGTATTGTTTCTAGTATATCTGTATATGTATGATCCTGCGTTACCCCGATGGTAACCAGCTAATGATGTACTGATGAGTATGAATATGGAAGTACTTTTATGTCTATATATGTATATATGATATATAAGTAATATTGAAACGACCTTCGGATGGTCACCCGAAATCCCACCAGACCACATCTCAAGGCGCGAAAAGGAAATAGGGCGGATGGCCTTCCTAAGTCCTTTAAACGTTATTTATACATCTATACATATATGGGCATGCAATTGAATATATAAAAGCATAAATAAGATTTCAGGAGGAGATCGACTTGATGTCGATCTATAAAACAATTTGAAGGCATAAGTTAATAAAACAGTTTAAGTATAAGAAGCATTTGTTTAAATCACAGTCTATAAGTAAGTTTGGATAGTAAAATAGTTTGTAAAACATTTCAAAGTAAGGCATTTTGATAAACAGTTTGAACAGTGGTAAAAATAGTTGTTTTCCTAGTTATTAATCACATGTGATTAAATGCAATCACATGTGATTGAAGCAATAACTTATAAGTATTTGACTTGTATCCCCCCCATAAAGTATTTAAAACACTTAAAATCATTTCAAAGGTTGATTCAAGGGGTATGAACTCACTTGTGGTGAGTCGTCTGAATTGCAGTGTCGGCTACCGTGCTAGGTGACAAACGGAGACTGGTTTACACGCACGAGCCTAGTTATCATATAATAAGCATATATATAACTAATTAGACAAATAATAACTTAAATAAATAAGTTTAGACACTTAGAAAACATTTAAACACTTTTGTGAGTGTTTAGGGTCCAAATGGTTGCATCTAAGTTGCTACGGGACAAGGCAAAAGGGTTTGAAACATCAAATAGCCTTGTATAGGAGTTCACCATCCAACAAACCCCACACCTTGGAGTTTACGGCCGTAAACTCATAGGTTTATGGCCGTGAACTCCTCAAATGGTGTTTTTGGGTGTTTTGTGGTGTTATCTTGCATCTAGAACACTCCTATCTTTATTGGAATAATGCATGAAGTAGTTTTAAGGCTCTAGAACACTCCATAAGGGAGTTAACGGCCTAAGGTCCTTCTCCTTAGAGTTTACGGCCGTAAACTCTAGGAAATAAATTGATTTGAGGCACTTAAACATCAAGAATGGCATCCATGATTTTATCTAAGGCTAATGGGGACAAGAGGCACACTTTGGTGCCTTCACTTGGAGTTTACGGCCCAAGTCATGTTCCTTGGCCGTAAACTCCTTTCAAGGAGTGATTTCAATGTGTTCTACTCTCCATTCTAGTCCCAAAGGTGCAAGGTAAATTGTCTAAAGGCTCAAGGATAGCTTGGAATGATTTTTGTCCCACAAAATGGGGTTTACGGCCCAAGAAGGGTTCTTGGCCGTAAACTCCTAAAAACTTATGGTTTTTATGGCCTTTTGATGTTCTAAGCAAGTACAAGCACTAGTGGTTAAGTTCCTTAAGCATTTGGGGAATGTTTTAGGGCATTTAAGCCCTTGAAAAGGGGTTTACGGCCCAAGGGAGTTCCTTGGCCGTAAACTCCTAGAACTTATGTTTCTTGGATGATTTCTAGGCTATAAAGATCATACACAATGTCCTTGATAAGTCCTCTAACATGTGGATGGGTCTAGAAAGCATTAGAGTTCCATTTTGGAGTTTACTCCCCAAGAACGATCTTGGGCGGTAAACTCCCGGATCTTGAAATCTAAACATGTTATTGTTGCTAATATGCATTAAACAAGTGTTGAAACACATATAGAAAAGTAGACTCACAATCTGGGATGAAAACCCGAAGATCTGTCAGAGAGAATATAGCTTTTCTCTATTTGGAATTGTGAATAATGAATTAAATTAATTCAGAAAACTATTTATAGTCCTGGAATATTTTGGCAGAAAATATTTTCATTCCTGATGTTGGACTGAAACAGTATGAAACTTGAAATGCCCAAGTTTCACAAAACCAGGAGTATCCACTCTCCTGATATCATCCAAAACATAAACCCTAATGCACACAAACTTGTTCGGAAAAGCTTGAAAATTACTGAAACTGAACTAGCTTCTATTGAATAGATGAGGTTCGTACAATGGAAATTTCGGGTTGTCACATCATCCCCCTGTTAGAGGGAATTTCGTCCCGAAATTAGAATTTTAGCAAATAAAAGTTACAAACAATCAAGCGAAAAGATGAGGGTGTTTCAACTTCATCTGATCCTCGCGTTCCCAAGTGAATTCCGGTCCTCGCTTAGCGTTCCAGCGAACCTTCACGATAGGGATACGGCTTTGTTTCGTCTGCTTTACCTCACGGTCCATGACCTCTACAGGTTCTTCCACGAAGTTGAGGCTCTCGTTGATCTCGATCTCGTCGAGTGGGATTACGAGTGTCTCGTCAGACAGACACTTTTTCAAGTTAGATACGTGGAATGTAGAATGTACGTTGCGAAGTGTGTCGGGTAGATCTAGTTTGTAAGCTACAGGGCCGACTCTGGCAAGAATCTCGAAAGGCCCTATGTACCTCGGATTAAGCTTCCCATGCTTGCCGAAGCGTATCAAGCCTTTCCAGGGTGAGACTTTGAGAAGGACTCGGTCTCCCACCTGAAATTCCAAAGGTTTTCTTCGTTTATCGGCGTAGCTCTTTTGTCGGTCTCTAGAGGCTTTCAATCGTTCACGGATTTGAACGATTTTCTCTGTCGTTTCCCGAATGATTTCTGGACCAGTGAGAGTACTGTCGGAAGCTTGCCCTCTTGCTAATTGGGTATCACCAACCTCAGCCCAGCACAAAGGGGATCTGCACTTGCGGCCGTAGAGAGCTTCGAATGGAGCAGCCTTGATGCTCGTGTGATAACTGTTATTATAGGAAAATTCGACAAGGGGTAAATGAGTATCCCATGCCTTCCCAAAATCAATCACACAGGCTCACAACATGTCTTCCAATGTTTGAATGGTTCTCTCACTCTGTCCGTCGGTCTGTGGATGGTAGGCTGTGCTCATGTCCCGCCTTGTTCCTAGGGAACGTTGTAGGGATTGCCAAAATCTTGAAGTGAACCTACTATCTCTATCGGAGATAATGGAAATAGGTACACCATGCAACCGTACAATTTCCCTAATGTATGTTCTTGTAAGTTTCTCCATCTTGTCGGTTTCTTTGATAGGCAGGAAGTGTGCAGACTTGGTCAATCTATCAACTATGACCCATATGGTGTCAAGTCCACCCGTCGTCTTGGGCAACTTGGTTATGAAATCCATAGTGATCCGCTCCCACTTCCATTCCGGGATCTCTGGTTGTTGCAGTAAACCAGAGGGCTTCTGGTACTCGACCTTAACCTTCGCGCAAGTAAGGCATTTACTCACAAAGGTAGCAATCTCTGCTTTCATATTAGGCCACCAGTATAGCTTTTTCAGATCCAGATACATCTTATCTGAACCTGGGTGGACGGAATACCGAGTGTTGTGCGCCTCGGTCATGACCAAGTCTCGGAAACCACCGTGTTTCGGTGTCCAGATCCGGTTCATGAAATATAAAGCTTCGTCACCCTTGGCTTCGAAGTTCTTGTCCATTCCCCTAAGGGATTCACTCGACACATGTTCAGGTTTCATGGCCTCAAGTTGAGCCGCCTGAATTTGCTTAGTCAGGTGCGAATGGATGGTTATTGATAATGACTTGACTTTGCGACCAGAATATTCTTTCCGACTTAGGGCGTCTGCTACTACGTTGGCTTTACCCGGATGATAACGAATATCGCATTCGTAATCACTGAGTAGCTCAACCCACCGTCGTTGTCTCATGTTGAGCTCCTTCTGATCGAAAATGTGTTGTAAACTCTTGTGGTCGGTAAAGATAGTGCTCTTCGTTCCATACAGGTAATGTCTCCAGATCTTCAGAGCAAACACTACTGCTCCTAATTCAAGATCGTGGGTCGTGTAGTTAACCTCGTGTGTCTTCAACTGTCTCGAGGCGTAGGCGATGACCTTACCTCGCTGCATCAGAACACATCCGAGTCCTTGATTGGATGCATCGCAATAGACGACGAAGTCTTCTATTCCTTCGGGAAGGGATAGTATTGGTGCGGTGCACAAGGCTCGTTTGAGCGTTTGAAACGCTCTTTCTTGCTTCTCTTCCCAGTCAAAGGCCACGCCTTTCTGGGTCAGGGTCGTAAGAGGCTTCGCTATTCGGGAGAAGTTCTGAATGAACCTGCGGTAGTAGCCAGCGAGACCTAGAAATTGGTGAATTTCTGTAGGAGTCTTTGGTGCTGACCAGTTCTCAATGGCTTTTATTTTGGATGGGTCCACGTGGATTCCTTCTTCGCTAACCACGTGTCCTAAGAATTCGACTCTTCGGATCCAAAATTCACATTTTGAGAACTTCGCATAAAGTTTCTCCCTTCGTAACGTCTCTAGAACTTGTCGCAGATGATCACCATGCTCTTTCTTGCTTCGGGAGTAGATCAGTATATCGTCAATGAAAACGATGACAAACTGATCTAAGTAAGGCCGGCATACTCTATTCATCAGATCCATGAAGACTGCGGGCGCATTGGTCAATCCGAATGGCATCACCACGAACTCGTAGTGTCCGTAACGAGTTCGGAAGGCTGTCTTCGGCACATCCTCCTCGAGCACTCGTAACTGGTGATATCCGGACCTCAGATCAATCTTGGAAAAGTAGTTCGCCCCTTGCAGTTGGTCGAATAGATCATCTATGCGTGGCAGAGGGTAACGATTTTTGATCGTCAATTTGTTGAGTTCTCTGTAGTCAATACACATACGGAATGATCCGTCTTTCTTCTTAACGAACAAGACCGGTGCTCCCCAAGGTGAGAAACTTGGTCTTATAAAGCCCTTGCTGAGCAGTTCGTTAAGTTGACCAGAGAGTTCTTGCATCTCGGCTGGTGCTAAACGGTAGGGCGACTTGGCTACTGGGGTAGCTCCTGGGACTAAGTCTATTCTGAACTCGACTTGTCGTTGCGGAGGTAACCCGGGTAGTTCTTCTGGGAAAATGTCGGGAAAGTCGCTCACTACCGGGAGGTTCTTCAGTTCTTTCGTTTCTAGGTTCGTGTCGACGACGTGAGCAAGAAATGCGTGGTATTCTTTGCGCAGATATTTCTGAGCCTGAATACTAGAAATAATGCGAAGACTCGCACCAGGTTTGTCGCCGTAGACTATAAGAGTTTCGTTAGACGGGAGGTTTAGTCGGACTGCTTTCTCGTAGCACATGATGTCGGCGCGATGAAGACTTAACCAATCCATGCCGATAATAACGTCGAAACTTTTTATCGAGACCGGCATAAGGTCAATTGGGAATGAATGGTTATCTAAGGTTAGAAGACAACCTAAGTATATGCTATTAGTACTTTCAGTTTTCCCATTGGCCATTTCTACTGTGAATTGTTCATTAAGTGCGTGTGGTTGTTGCTTAAGCATGCGAGCAAATTTGTGGTTTACGAAGCTTCGCTCCGCTCCACTATCGAACATAATGCATGCATAGGAGTTATCAAGGAGGAACGTACCAGTCACCACTGTCGGGTCAGCAACTGCTTCCCTGTGGCCTATTGCTAGTACCCTCCCTGCCCCTCCTGTATTCCTCGCCTTAGGGCAGTCCCTTTTAAAGTGGCCTGTTTCGCCACATCCATAGCAAGTTGGGCTCACGCTAGAGCCAGGAACTTGGGAGATCGGTTGCGCCGGGAACCTACAGAATCGGACGGTGTGTCCTTTCCTATGGCAGTTAGTACACTGCATTTCATGGCAGGCGCCGTTGTGGTGGAAGTTGCATTTGTTGCACTTCGGCAAACTTCCAGAATACTGCTTCCCCGGAGCAGTAACAGCAGTAGGGGCTACCGCAGCATGTACTGCTATGATTTGCTGTTTCTTAGAAGCACGATGTTTCTTCTTCTCATCCCAGAACTTCCGCTTGTTACCAGCGGGTTTAGAGGGTTCTGGGGTGGCTAGAGTGGTTGTAGTTGCAGGGGTCTTGACTCCATGGTCAATAAGTCTTTGTGCCAATCGCTTAGCACTGTCGAAAGTAGCAGGGTTGGATGCTAAGACGTTCCCCTGGTACGGAGGCACTAGCCCCCATACATACCGCTCAATCTTTTTCCCTTCAGTGGGAACCATGTTGGGGCATAGGGCCACCAGTTCGCTAAAGCGGGCAGTGTAAGCGATCACGTTGGTGCCCTTCATAGATAGATTCCAGAGTTCATGTTCCAACTTCTGGACTTCGCCCCTAGGGCAATATTCCTCAGTCATGAGGTCCTTCAACGTTGCCCAGCCCATGTCGTTAGCCACGACGAGAGTTAGGGCTTTGACGTGGCCGTTCCACCACGTTAGGGCTTTATCCTCGAAGGTGCACGCGGCATATTTCACTTTAAATGCAGCCGGGCACGAACAGATTTCGAAGACTGATTCAGTCTTCTCGAACCATTGCGAGAGAGCAATGACTCCGCCGGTGCCATAGAAAGGCTTCGGCTTGCAGTTTGTGAAATCCTTGTAAGAGCACTCCCTCGAGCGCACAGGGATTTCAACTGGGATAGATTCCACAGGGGTTCCACCTCTGCTAGCATCAGACGAGTGATACTGAGCCATGGCAGTTGCCACTGCTGCAGCTACGGCAGCATTCAGGGTTGCAGTATCGATGACTGCAGGTGGTGGAGGCGGTGGAGGTACATGATTATTCCTATTTCTGGGAGACTTGCGAGGAGGCATCCTTCAGCTATAAGTTTATAAAAACAAGAAGGATGATAAGGATCAATTTGTAAGCAATGTGAGAGTGACCCATGGACTAACTAACCATAGCCCAACAGTTTGAATGAGTGTTTGAAATCACATTAAGAAATATTAGTAGGAATACACAAGTGTATAAATTTTTCCCACATAATAGATTTCAATAGCACAGGTATTACTGATGTAACAAGTTCAAGGAAAAATCGACCTATCCGTAGGTCTTACATCATACCATAAGGACAATACTGGCAGTCCTAGATTCCTAATTAAAGTACCGAAAGTTAGGAATATTTTACAGACAAGTGCCACTTAGAGCACATAAGTTCAAGGCTATCCCTAAATCAAAAGACAGAGATGTACTAGACATCATCTAATGGCGATGGGAATTCCTCGGGCGATCCCTGAGGTCGGACACTTGGCGAAACACCTCTTGAAGGTGTCGGTCCTGAGCTCTCTGACGAGCTCGAAGTTCTAAGACTTCAGCACGGGAGGCAGCCAGCTGTTGCTGCAGAGTTTCGTTGGTTCTCCGGGTCCGTTCCATGTCTTCTTCAAGACGGCGAATGCGGACGGTATTGACACCTGAATTGGCATCAATCTCCATGACCGGTCGATGGCTGCTCGACCTTGCTCGACATTACGAGCTATTTTGCGGATGATCACCGGCAGAGCTCTGTCAGCAGAGCCACCATCGCTGACGTTGTAGAAGGTTCGGTCCCCAAAGTATGGTAAGGGCTGACCTTGCTCATCACTCCAGCGATTCAGATTGTTTGCCCACATGGGTGTAGGACCTGGAAACGCTGGTCGAGGGTTGTTGTTCGGGGCTTGACCTACAAGCGGTAGGTTGTTGACTTCAGGCTCGGAGTCAGATCCATCTGAAAAGCCTTCTGCGAGGTGATCATCCAAAGGGATTGGATGCTCATCTTCAGGCTCTTCATCGATCCACCCGACATTTCCATCATTGGGGAAGTACGGGTCGCCATGATGAAATCCCGCCATTTAGATCTACGCGAGAAGAGAGGTATAAGAATATAGTATACGTGTAACTGATAGCACAAAATACTCCTATAGTATTTTAAGGTTAAGTTCTACTGCTCTTCTTGTGGTATTGTTGGTAAGTTTTTAGACTTGTTAACATATCACAACCATTCTAGGGCATATGCTAATCACTCCTAGGACCAGCATAGTTGATCAGGCTATGCCATTCCCAGGACTGACCATACATCCCCGAGCTCACTTGTGATATTCAACAATCGCAATACTTTTGTTCTTGTCATTGTGACACTGATTTTAGTATAATGTAGACTAGTATACTTAATTAAATATTTTATTATTTAAAGTATAGACTCTTGGTCAGAGTGTTTTAGTCCCTTTTGGGTTTATAGATTAGTATATCTTTTATGGGTTGATATACTCGATTCACTATAAACAATGCTCTGATACCAATCTGTCACACCCCAAAACCAAGAACGGCGGAAACGTTCTGGGGCGGAGGACGTCATGTATAGTATCACAACACAGTAAATGTAAATAAGCAAACAACATCATCCATTGCATTAAATATATAATTTTAATACAAGTGTGTTCTGAACAGCTATAGACACCAAAAATAATGAAACACAAAATAATGTGAGATGAGTCTTGAATGCACTCCATCTTCTCAAAAGCTGGCCTCGGAACCTGTCTACTGATGACCTGAGAATACAAGTTATTTTGAAAGAGTTTATCAGCATAAAGCTGGTGAGTTCATAAGTATTTTAGTGTCAATGTTTCTTGTAAAAACGTTTGAACCAGTCTCAAAGTATAAGTTTGTAAAAATGTAACCAAATGTTTGAAAGTGTTTGTAAAAGTTTGAATCTTTCAGAAAATCCTATATTTTCTATAAAAGTAACCTTCTACCAAGGCTAGGCGGTTTTGTAAACTTGTCTGTTGTAAAAGTGTGTGATTACCCAAATATAACTATCATTTGTTAAAAATATAGTTTGTACATTAATGCTTAAGTGAGGTTATCACTAAAATATGTAATGGGTAAATCATTGTAGTACTGTAGCTTTGTATATTAAGACTACTGCTGTACTAAATACTACTACCTTAAACCGGATTTATATTAAGGCATAATGTGATAAATTGCACCATGCTATCGACTGGTAACAACGACATAATGAATGGTCGTAATAACAGAAATGACGTTTGGCACCCGCAGACCTGCAGGTCCGGCTGTAGCTAGCAGCAAGGTGTAGGATAGTCAATCCAGTATAGATCTATACGCAAACTCACGCTCTCCCTCCAAGAGAATTCTGGCTACAACTCGGGCCATGACATTTAAGGCATGCCCGATACAGTGAATCACAATTATTACGTATTTTATGTATATGTATTGTTTCTCGTATATCTGTATAAGTATTGTTTCTCGTATCTCTGTATATGTATTGTTTCTAGTATATCTGTATATGTATTGTTTCTAGTATATCTGTATATGTATTGTTTCTAGTATATCTGTATATGTATTGTTTCTAGTATATCTGTATATGTATTGTTTCTAGTATATCTGTATATGTATGATCCTGCGTTACCCCGATGGTAACCAGCTAATGATGTACTGATGAGTATGAATATGGAAGTACTTTTATGTCTATATATGTATATATGATATATAAGTAATATTGAAACGACCTTCGGATGGTCACCCGAAATCCCACCAGACCACATCTCAAGGCGCGAAAAGGAAATAGGGCGGATGGCCTTCCTAAGTCCTTTAAACGTTATTTATACATCTATACATATATGGGCATGCAATTGAATATATAAAAGCATAAATAAGATTTCAGGAGGAGATCGACTTGATGTCGATCTATAAAACAATTTGAAGGCATAAGTTAATAAAACAGTTTAAGTATAAGAAGCATTTGTTTAAATCACAGTCTATAAGTAAGTTTGGATAGTAAAATAGTTTGTAAAACATTTCAAAGTAAGGCATTTTGATAAACAGTTTGAACAGTGGTAAAAATAGTTGTTTTCCTAGTTATTAATCACATGTGATTAAATGCAATCACATGTGATTGAAGCAATAACTTATAAGTATTTGACTTGTATCCCCCCCATAAAGTATTTAAAACACTTAAAATCATTTCAAAGGTTGATTCAAGGGGTATGAACTCACTTGTGGTGAGTCGTCTGAATTGCAGTGTCGGCTACCGTGCTAGGTGACAAACGGAGACTGGTTTACACGCACGAGCCTAGTTATCATATAATAAGCATATATATAACTAATTAGACAAATAATAACTTAAATAAATAAGTTTAGACACTTAGAAAACATTTAAACACTTTTGTGAGTGTTTAGGGTCCAAATGGTTGCATCTAAGTTGCTACGGGACAAGGCAAAAGGGTTTGAAACATCAAATAGCCTTGTATAGGAGTTCACCATCCAACAAACCCCACACCTTGGAGTTTACGGCCGTAAACTCATAGGTTTATGGCCGTGAACTCCTCAAATGGTGTTTTTGGGTGTTTTGTGGTGTTATCTTGCATCTAGAACACTCCTATCTTTATTGGAATAATGCATGAAGTAGTTTTAAGGCTCTAGAACACTCCATAAGGGAGTTAACGGCCTAAGGTCCTTCTCCTTAGAGTTTACGGCCGTAAACTCTAGGAAATAAATTGATTTGAGGCACTTAAACATCAAGAATGGCATCCATGATTTTATCTAAGGCTAATGGGGACAAGAGGCACACTTTGGTGCCTTCACTTGGAGTTTACGGCCCAAGTCATGTTCCTTGGCCGTAAACTCCTTTCAAGGAGTGATTTCAATGTGTTCTACTCTCCATTCTAGTCCCAAAGGTGCAAGGTAAATTGTCTAAAGGCTCAAGGATAGCTTGGAATGATTTTTGTCCCACAAAATGGGGTTTACGGCCCAAGAAGGGTTCTTGGCCGTAAACTCCTAAAAACTTATGGTTTTTATGGCCTTTTGATGTTCTAAGCAAGTACAAGCACTAGTGGTTAAGTTCCTTAATCATTTGGGGAATGTTTTAGGTCATTTAAGCCCTTGAAAAGGGGTTTACGGCCCAAGGGAGTTCCTTGGCCGTAAACTCCTAGAACTTATGTTTCTTGGATGATTTCTAGGCTATAAAGATCATACACAATGTCCTTGATAAGTCCTCTAACATGTGGATGGGTCTAGAAAGCATTAGAGTTCCATTTTGGAGTTTACTCCCCAAGAACGATTTTGGGCGGTAAACTCCCGGATCTTGAAATCTAAACATGTTATTATTGCTAATATGCATTAAACAAGTGTTGAAACACATATAGAAAAGTAGACTCACAATCTGGGATGAAAACCCGAAGATCCGTCAGAGAGAATATAGCTTTTCTCTATTTGGAATTGTGAATAATGAATTAAATTAATTCAGAAAACTATTTATAGTCCTGGAATATTTTGGCAGAAAATATTTTCATTCCTGATGTTGGACTGAAACAGTATGAAACTTGAAATGCCCAAGTTTCACAAAACCAGGAGTATCCACTCTCCTGATATCATCCAAAACATAAACCCTAATGCACACAAACTTGTTCGGAAAAGCTTGAGAATTACTGAAACTGAACTAGCTTCTATTGAATAGATGAGGTTCGTACAATGGAAATTTCGGATTGTCACATAGTCCCTTTAAAATATTTCACAATCTTTCCTATTTATAGAGGAGAATACATTCTCTTGTTTACTCTCACGATCAATGTGGGATGAATACATTTTAATTAAACTCATTTCTTTATTTGCCAATAATTTCATTTTGTTAAATAAAATATTAAATAATAAAAATAAAACGTTATCCAGAAAATTTATTGTTCAATAGTTCCATTTTTCAGTAATCTCGTAAGTTGCTATAAAAAATCAAGTATTTATTGAATAACTTTTGTTAAATCCTAAAATCATAAATTAAGTTAGGTACTTAATATAGAAAGTTTGTTTATATGTATATTCATGATTCAAAATGTCATTATAAAATGAATTCATTTATAAAATATAATCAAGTATATATTTCGTGCTTTTGAATCAAAGTGATTTTTCAAACAATTATAATTTTATGTTTATGTAGATTTTTTTATATTTATATAACATTATGTAACTTATAATATTATTATAAACAATTTGAATAATCATGAGAGTTTCAAATGCATGTGGTGAAAGGAAAATGCTTCATTTATCGGTCCAAATTGATCAAACTCAAACCGATTCAGTTTAATATACCAAACTACATAACGTTTTTTCTATTGAAACCCAGTTTGTATATATATGGTGTTTTTGAATCAAAGTTATTTTTCAAACAATTATAATTTTATGTTTAGGTAACTTAAATTTGAAAAAACATGGGAGTTTCAAATGTATGTGCTGAAAGGAAAATGCTTCCTTTATCGGGCCAAATTGATCAAACTCAGACCGATTCAACTCAATATACCAAACTACATAACGGTTTTTCAACTTAAACTCTGTTTGAACCTAAAAAAATCTTGTTCAAAACCATTTTCGGGATTCTAAAGCTTAAATGAACATTTGCCAATAAAGACAATCTCACCAAAGAATACCCCCAACATCCTAAAAAGGTAGGCATAAGAAAGTTCCCATAGTTTGGTCCCTTTGAAACATTTCACAACCTTTCCTATTTATAGAAGAGGAAACATTCTCTTGTTTACTCTCACCATCGATGTGGGATAAATACATTGTAATAAAACACGATTTCTTGTTAATAAAACAGTAATCAACTTATTTAGTATAACACCATTTCTCTTGTTTACCCTTTCTTTATTGTTTAATAGTTCTATTTTTCTATAATCTCGTAAGTTGCTATCCAAAAAAATAAGTTCTTATTGAATAACTTTTTGTTCAATTCTAAAATCATAAATTCAGTTAGGTACTTAATATAGAAAGATTGTTTATATGTATTTTAAAAATTCAAAAGTTCATTATAAAAAGAATTCATTTATAAAATATAATATGCGTATATATTCCGTGCTTTTGATCAAATTGAATTTTCAAACAATTATAATTTTATTTTTAGGTAGATGGTTTTTATATTTATATTACATTATGTAACTTTTTTAAAATATCACTGGAAACAATTTGAAAAATC
The DNA here is from genome assembly GCF_002870075.4 of Lactuca sativa. Lineage (NCBI taxonomy): Eukaryota > Viridiplantae > Streptophyta > Magnoliopsida > Asterales > Asteraceae > Lactuca > Lactuca sativa. The sequence goes on from NC_056625.2 coordinate 44,413,844, forward strand.
ATGAGAGTTTCAAATGTATGTAGTGAAAGGAAAACGCTTATTTTATGGTCCAAATAAATCAAACTCGGACTGATTCAACTAAATATACCAAACTACATATTTTTTTTTCTAGTGAAACCCAGTTTGTATATATTTCGTGCATTTGAATCAAAATGATTTTTCAAACAGTTATAATTTTAGGTTTAGGTAGATGCTTTATATAAAATTATGTAACTTATTTATAATATTATTATAAATAATTTGAAAAATCATGGGAGTTTCAAATGTTTGTTGTGAAAGGAAAATGATTCTTTTATCGGTCCAAATGGATCCAACTCCGGTTCAACTCAATATACCCAACTACATAATTTTTTTCTAACTGAAACACGGTTTAAACCTGAAATTTTTTGGTTCAAAACCAATTTTGGAATTCTAAAAGTTAATTGGACACTTGCCAATATAGACAATCTCACCAAATAATACCTTCAAAATCCTATAAAGGTAGGCATGAGGAAGTTCTCATGGTTTGGTCCTTTTGAAACATTTCACAACCTTTCCTATTTATAGAAGAGGAAACATTCTTTTGTTTACTTCCACCATCGATGTGGGATGAAGACATTGTAATAAAACACCCATTCTTGTTTATAGAACATTATTTAACTTATTTATAATATTATTGTAAAGAAATGAAAGGTCATGGGAGTTTCAAATGAATGTGGTGAAAGAAAGTTAAAAAAGGGGGTTTCAAATGCATGAGATTCAAGGAAAAAAATGCTAGCTTATATATTTCGTGCATTTGAATCAAAATGATTTTTCAAACAGTTATAATTTTAGGTTTAGGTAGATGCTTTATATAAAATTATGTAACTTATTTATAATATTATTAGAAATAATTTGAAAAATCATGGGAGTTTCAAATGTCTGTTGTGAAAGGAAAATGATTCTTTTATCGGTCCAAATGGATCCAGCTCCGGTTCAACTCAATATACCCAACTACATAATTTTTTTTTCTAACTGAAACACGGTTTAAACCTGAAAAAATTCGGTTCAAAACCATTTTTGGAATTCTAAAAGTTAATTGGACACTTGCCAATATAGACAATCTCACCAAATAATACCTTCAAAATCCTATAAAGGTAGGCATGAGGAAGTTCTCATGGTTCGGTCCCTTTGAAACATTTCACAACCTTTCCTATTTATAGAAGAGGAAACATTCTTTTGTTTACTTCCACCATCGATGTGGGATGAAAACATTGTAATAAAACACCCATTCTTGTTTATAGAACATTATTTAACTTATTTATAATATTATTGTAAAGAAATTGAAAAGTCATGGGAGTTTCAAATGAATGTGGTGAAAGGAAGTTAAAAAAGGGGGTTTCAAATGCATGAGATTCAAGAAAAAATGCTAGCTTTATAAGTATGTATGATTTTATGATTTTGGGATTTCTCTGATGTGAAACTTATTTTGAAAATAAATTGTAATGAATGATGGTTTTGTGGTTGTTTAGAAAGTTTAATATTTTCAAGAATTTTACGAATGTTACATAAATAAACCAAAATGATAACTCTATGTCCCATTTGTGGCCAGAGTATAATAATAATAATAGATTTTTTTTTCCAATTATACGTGAAAATGTTGTAATTTTTTTGGTATTTGCCCTACAATATATTGTAAAATACTACATGTAACCAATTAATTGTCCTTTAAAGTACAAGAAATGCATATGTAAAGTTATTGTTATTAGCAAAATTTTGATTTTCATTATTGTTGATAACAAAGAATTAGATTTAAATATTATAAAAGTTAATTGATGAGATACATAAATATTAAGTTACTTATGAAATATGTTTTTTACTTAGTCTGACTTTATTAGATTCAAACTCTTTGATATTGCATTTAAAAGCCTTTAATTTAGTATTGATTATGTTCTTATTCAGTCAGATTTATAATTATGTCTAACTAAATGAAAAATTGACTCATTAAGATTTACTCAATCTAAACCTATAAAATATACATCAATCTCAAATTTTCTATTATGTGAATTTATTCAATTGATTATTATACGTGAAAATACTGAAAATACTGGTATAGAATAGTAATGAAAGTATGAAACTCTAGCTATGAATTAATGTTTATAAAGCACACAAATGTGTTTTTGAGGGATTGGAACGTGAATAGTTTAAACATGAGGGTCTGTTCTTGGAATTTTCATCAAGACACGATGTTCCAGGATACCGCATACAAACCCTCCTAGATTCAACCCCCAGTACGAATCGCTGACGTGTACGGCTAAGATCCATCCAGCTTAGATCTGATAGGACTGTACCCCACCCCCCGCTTTTCTTTTCCTATTTATTTTTCTTCTTTCGCCTCCTTCGTTACTCTGTGCTCATCTGTTTTCTCGATTCACACTTTCCCCTGCCCGTCGTTTGATCTTGATTTTAGTTTTCATATTGATTTAAAGGCATCAGATCAACGTTTTGATTTTCGCATTTAAATCTCAGATTTTGGTATATAATTTCGAAATCGCAACACATTTAGGGCTAGAAATAATTGCAAACCCTAGCCCACAAATTCGTTACGTTTTCCCTTTTCTTTCGTTGTGAAGATCCGAGAAGATTAGACCTTCCATTCTTGAATCTTTATTCTATAAACGTATTTTATAATCTTTGGAAGGTTTATAGTCACGTAAGCTGATTGATAGCCAAATCGAATCTATTGGTATTAAAAGGACAAAAATCAATGGGGAAAGATTTATTGGTATCTCTGGATGTAGAGGAAGGTGAAATATCGGATTCTGCTTCTATTGAAGAGATCAGTGCGGATGATTTTGCTGTTAAGTCGCCGGCGATTGGGACGGAGATTGCTGCTTCTAAGAATGCAGTCGATGATGATTCCAAGCAACAACAGCAGCATCAGAAAGTTTGGACGATGCAGGATCTGTTAAAGTATCAGAATAAGTATCAGATTTCTAGAAATTACGCACCTGGGTTGTATAATTTCGCCTGGGCACAGGCTGTTCAGAATAAACCTCTTGACGATTATCTAACAACCATGAATACTAGTACTACCACTGATAACTTGAAGCAGCCTTTGTTGAATGATGATAATAATAATATTGAGGTGAAGAAGGAAGTGATGGAAAACGATGATAAGATTGTAGTTGATATTAGCGACGATGGTGATAGTGAGAAGGAGGAAGGGGAACTGGAGGAGGGTGAAATTGATTTGGATATGGAGGTTGTCAATGCTGGTAAAGAAGGAGGAGGAGAAGATAATGTTGAGAAGTGGATTAATATAATTCGTATTGGGTTGGAGAGTATAACTATCAATGATGCAAAGAAGTAAGTCTACGACTACTTGATAATTAACTAAACTAAATAACTAATTTGAGTACTAAAATTTCTTGAAAGGATGATTGAAGTTCAGTTGATTGATTAATGATGATGATTTGCTTGTAGATCATTCAGTGGAGTCTGTTCCAGACTCGAAGACTTCCTGGATAGCTTCTCAAAACTGCTTTTGGATAATTCCATGTCCAACAGAGATGATTTGGGTCGACTTGCTTTTTCTTCTATTCAGCTTGTTAATTCAGTAAGATATCATCAATAACTGTTCAATTAGGTGGAAACTGGAATTTGTTTCAAAATACTTGATACTCTCAGTTTATTCTTCAAACACATAGACAAGAGGCTAAGAAGTAGTTGATTGCAGGTTTTTTGCTCCATGAGCCAAACTCATAAGGAACAGAGTAGACACTTACTATCAAGGTCTCTATCATTTCTTTCCATTCAGAATCTAAGTGTTCCGATCCCTCATTCCTACATGACATGTTTTCTATACCATTGCTGATGTATCTCTTTTACAGGGTGCTAACTAATGTGAAAAGCAACATGTCTGTTATTTTCTCCCCAGAACAATTGAAAGAGGTTGATTTGAACTTTAAAGAAGATCATATATGACTTTGAGTATCTTGTAGTGATAGAATATTGATTTCCCTTTTGTTTTGTTTTGACAGATAGAGATGATGCTTCTGTCATGCAACTCAAATAATGAATATTCAAATACCAAAGGCAATAATGAAGGAGATAACCAGGAAGTGGTTTTTCTGACTGAGGATTCTGTCTTAGATGCCATTCCCGATGTATCTTCAGATCAAAAGCTCAAACAATCTGAAATTTTGAAACCACAAACATCTACTTCCAAGAACAGAGTACTACTACCTCTTCTTGACCTTCATAAAGATCATGATGTGGATAGTCTTCCATCACCAACACGTGAAACTACACATTCTTTACCTTTAGGCAAAGCACTCTTTGTTGGGGATGCAGAAATAAGACCAGAGTGGCCTGCACCTAGGCCTGTACCTCGTTATGAAACAGACGCCCTCAAAGCTGTTTCTACTTATCAACAGAAATTTGGAAAAAGTTCATTTTTTTCAAATGATCTTCCAAGTCCAACCCCTTCTGAAGACAGTGGTGATGCAGGTGGTGGTGACACTGGTGGCGAGGTTTCCAGTTTCTCAACAGTTCATACTACAAACTCTGCAACAGAACCCACTGTGGAACACAGACCTAATGTCCAATTACTTGCAAACCCTAGGAATGCTGCTCCTGTTTACTCCACATCAAGTTCTGTAATTAGGGGTCCAAATAAAACAAGGGACCCAAGACTCCGAGCATCCAATCCTGAAAGCTCTTTGGATTCAAGTAAACAACCTGCAATTGAACCACTTGATGGCCCTGCACCGAAAAGGTTAAAAAATGGAGTTGCAGATTCTATAGTAACATCTGGTTTACCTAGTACAAGTAGCGGGATTGGAAGTTTGCATATTCCTGTGACAGGTGTCAATCCCACTTCAGCATCCTTGCAATCCATTCTCAAAGATATTGCAGTGAATCCTGCATCATGGATGAACATAATTAATATGGAACAACAGAAGCAAGTTGATCCTGCAAATTATGCGACACAATTGTCAAACCAAAGTTGTTCTTCTGTTGCCTCCATGCCAACTACTACTACTACCACTACCACTACAGCTGGCGCTCAACCATTGGTGCAGGATGATTTGGGAAAAGTACGAATGAAGCCTCGTGATCCACGCCGTGCTTTGCACAGTAAATCATTACAAAAGCCAGGCAACTCGAAGCAACTAGATCCAAAACAGCTATCATCATCATCATCATCAATGTCATCCCAACCAGATATAACCCGTCAGTTCACAAAGAATTTGAAAAATATTGCTGATCTTGTGTCTACAACAGTGAGTGCGACTGTTCAGATACCTTCATCACAACCGGGACAAGTCCATTCAAGTTTTGTAAATATGAAAGGGCCACCTTTACAACCGGGCCGTCTTCAGAATGGGACTGGGCCCACGTCTGAAGAAGCTGGGCCTGGCCCGTCTCAGCCTCTGAACGGTTGGGGAGATGTTGAGCAGTTTTTTGGAAGGTTTGATGACCAGCAACGGGCTGCTATTCAGAGGGAAAGGTCAAAGAGAATGGAAGAACAGAAAAAGATGTTTGCTGATCGAAAGCTTTGTCTTGTGTTGGATCTTGACCACACTCTTCTCAATTCAGCTAAGGTAGTTTGTTGTTCTCATTTTGTTTTTCTTTATTTTACAAAAAAAAAAAAAACAATTGTGTGTATCTGGAATTTAAATTTAAATTTTATTTCAATGGTTTGCAGTTTGCAGAAATTGAACCGATGCATGATGAGATGTTGAAAAAGAAAGAAGAGCAGGACCGTGAGAAGTCGCATAGGCATCTGTTTAGATTTCCTCACATGTGTATGTGGACAAAACTACGGCCTGGGATATGGAAGTTCTTAGAGAAGGCAAGTAAAAAAAAACATTTTGTTTAATAAAAAAAGATTAAGAAGTCGAATATTTTTTTTAATCCAATGGTTTGGTGAACTTCAGGCGAGTAAGCTTTATGAGCTTCATCTTTACACAATGGGAAACAAATTATATGCGACAGAAATGGCGAAAGTGCTTGATCCGAAAGGAGTTTTGTTCAATGGGAGAGTCATCTCAAGGGGTGATGATGGTGATAGTGATGGAGATCCGAAGAGCAAGGATCTGGAAGGGGTTTTGGGTATGGAATCAGCTGTTGTAATCATAGACGATTCCATAAGAGTATGGCCTCATAACAAGCTTAACTTAATAGTTGTAGAAAGGTATAACACCATACCATACCATACCATACCATACAAATACAGACAAGACCCTTGAATTCAAAATCTATGTGTTTCTTTGCAGATACATATATTTTCCATGTAGTAGGCGACAGTTTGGGCTTCCAGGGCCTTCCCTTCTTGAGATTGATCATGATGAGAGACCCGATGAAGGGACTTTGGCATCTTCATTGTCGGTAAACACCTCTGATCCATATGCTGTGCTGATATCATATTCGTATTTCTTATGTTACTAAATTTTGATTGAAATGCTTACATGCAGGTTATTGAGAAAATACACGAGAATTTTTTTAAGCAAGAATGTTTAGATGATGCTGATGTGCGGAATATATTAGCATCGGAACAGAGGAAGATATTAGGTGGGTGTCGAATTGTGTTCAGCAGGGTGTTCCCTGTGGGTGAAGCCAGTCCTCACTTGCATCCGTTGTGGCAGACAGCCGAACAGTTTGGTGCTGTCTGCACCAATCAAATAGATGAACAGGTCACCCATGTCGTTGCCAATTCTCTTGGGACTGATAAGGTACCCACCTACCTACATACTACATTTTTTTTGTATAATGTATGTATCTGGGTGTGTTGATCTGTGTGGTTTTTGATTGATATAATCAGGTGAATTGGGCGCTTGCTACAGGAAGACCTGTTGTGCATCCTGGCTGGTATGTTTTGTTTGTTTCTTAAAAAGAAAATAAAAAAAAGCTAGTTATAGCTGTTGAAATGAAATTAACATATAACTTGTAACAAAACAGGGTGGAAGCATCTGCATTGCTTTACAGGAGAGCCAGTGAGCATGATTTTGCTGTCAAACCTTGAAAATCTCCCTACATTTTACTTGATTTTTGCCTTTGGGATTGGGTCTTAGCCTTAAAAGTTAAAAGGTGAAAACAATCACACTTAATATTAGGCAAAGAAACCACCCACATCCATTAACCACCTAACCCCATCCCATCAACATAAAAAAAGATTGGCCGATTTTGTAAAGGTGGAACGCAAGAAAAACTATTCTGGGGGAGGAGGTATCGGGTCAGATGGAGGATATGAAAAGTTGACGACAGGAGGAGCTCCAATCCCCCAACCCAACTCGAATGTGTTTGGGATTTGGGTCAATTGGAATATAATTTAAAACCCACTAAAACCAGGTGCACAAATAAAGAGTTTCATCGTCATTGGTTCAAAGAATAATATGTGGAAATCGTTTTCGCTAAATACTAAATACAATACGGATACCAATCGAACTTGACAAACCAAGCCATAGATGAAAGAATAACGAATTTATTCTTGTTTTCAAGAATCATTTTTAGTTGAATATACTCATGCACTCCAAATTATTCTCCCATGGGGAACAAACATACACGACTTTTATCATGACTCTCTGTAAAAGTCAAAGGCAGCGAGCATTCTTTCAAGTGAGGGAGTGAACAAATGAAAATTAGCTTTTGAGCCACTTGATCTATCTACGCCATTCTGTTTTCCAAAATAGAATACCATTGCTTCCAACAGTCAATCAACAATGTGTTCAAAACCTTAGAAGATAGCATATAACATTACCAAGTTCTAATAATAATCATGCCATCTCAATTCACACACATTGTAACCTTAACTCTCAACCATCTCACCACCACCAGAAGAAATTGAGAACTGCAAAAATTACCAAGGAAACTACATGGTTACAGTAACCGTCACCATCTATGTTGATTGGATTATAAGAAACCGTCTTCATTGTACGGTGGTTTAGAAGTGAATGTTGATGTAAGATTTCAAGTTCTAATAATCGTGCGGATGCTAGAGTGTAGTTAGCATGGTATTTATGTTGATCTGAAACAGCATAACCAATATCCGTCTAACCTTCTTCTCAAGGTGTTTTAATAACTTCTTAGTTAACGAAGTTAACTCATTATAACTGACTATCACTAAATGTTCTAATGCCGGAAAGGAGATCAAGCTCTCTCATAATCTCCACATAAAAGCAACCCATTTCGATCACAACTCCATAAAAACAAATGAACAATGTCCATATGTGAAATGTGTAATTCAAAGTCATTTCCCAGAAGTTTTTATTTATTTATTTATCTATTGAGAGAAAGAATAAATACAAATAGGATAGATAGTATTAGTGCCATACTTCTTTTAAGATAAGAACCCAATAGGCGAGTGAGTAACCAAAAAACCAACAAAGAATTAAAGGGTCCAAAGATCCGTGATAGAAAATGCATCAATGAGGCACTTAATTGAAGTTGGCATGTAGACTAGGGTGCTGATTGCTTTTTTTGTTTGTAAATCTTGTTGTTTTTCTGGTTGTAGTATGCAGAACATGCACTGTTGTTTTTTTTTTAAAAATTGCATACCTAAAAAGGTCTGTGTCTTTTTTGACGTAGATGTGGACTAGAGTTTAAAACATCTTTAAATATTTTTAAAAGCGTGCGCACACACACACACACACACACATATATATATATAGAGTTAGGTTCAAATGTTTTCACTATCTATTGTGTGCCTGTATGATTGATTTTGGACCAATCATTTTAGTTATTTTAAGAAAGTAATTAATGCTTATTAAATGCTGAAGATGTAATTAATACCTATTATATTTTCAACATGTAATATGCATTAATTATTTTCTTAAAATAACTAAAATGATTGGTCTAGAATCAGTCATACATGCACACAATAGATAGTGAAAACAAAATAACCTAACCCTATATATATATATATATATATATATATATATATATATATATAGGTAAAGGTTCAAATGAGAACCAAAAAAGGTTAAGAACCTCTAACTTTAGATGTTTATAAAGGGTTTAGGGTTTAGGGTTTTTAACCCTAAACCCTTTATAAACATCTAAAGTTAGAGGTTCTTACGGTTCTTAACCTTTTTTGGTTCTCATTTGAACCACTCCCTATATATATATATATATATATATATATATATATATATATATATATATATATATATATATATATATATATAGGGTTAGGTTATTGTGTTCTAACTATCAATTGTGTGCATTTAGGATTGATTCTGGACCAATAATTTTAGTTATTTTAAGAAAGTAATTAATGTGTGTGTGTATATATATATATATATATATATATATATATATATATATATATATATATATATATATATATAATTGGGGTTGAAGATATGCATGCAAGAAATCCTAGTGGAGTCTAGGAATTTTTTTTGTATATGATTACTTGAACACATCTATACGTGTTAAATTGCTTTTTTTTTTTTTCTTTTCCCGAGTAGTAACTTAGGAAGTGTGAGGCAATTCTTAGGATAAGTATGAATATGTGTGGAAGGTAGTGTGAGATTGTACTACCAGAATCACAAGATTCGTACTTGAAACGGGATGAGTCACAAAGTTACGAAGGCACTAGTAGTTGAATTCTTTTCTTCATGTTCGTCGTTACCATCGTTCCGATAATGGCCAAGAAGATTAAAGTTATTTGTGACCCTAATGGTCATATAGAACTGAGTCCAATTAATCTAGAAAGTAAGTTCGACGTAGCATTTGAATTTAGATTGAAGGTAAAGATAATAGAAGCGATGGGTAGAAGTGTCGCAGTCACCGTTAGGATTAAGCATCTTGTAGCTAGAAGTGTTACATTCTAGAACGTGATTATATCTCATTAGAACATGAAGGAAGGTATCTTTCGTGTTAGAGCTTGACTAAAAGAGATCTAAGTCTAACCGTTGCATCATACGGTGAAAGGTCACTATAATATGACCCATCGGTCCGTTATGGTAGTCGAAATAAAGATCTTATTATTAGGTTAAATCTGATGGGTTTGAGCCAAAAGAACATCTTATGTGCTCATGCAAACCCTAATGCTTGGATCTAGGTTTCTCTAATTGTACATGCATTCATCCAAGACTTGCAAACCCTAGATCTAATGAGAAGAATTCGAAATTGAAGATACAAATCAGATCTAGATCATTACCTCTTGTTGCTTGCTTGAATCTTCTTGTCTTTGAAGCTTAGAGTCACAAGTGTCACTCTTCTAATGGATTACAAATACCAATAGCAAAAGAATGATCTTGGAGAGAGGTTGGAGGCTTCTTGAAATCGGCTCTATCACTCTTAGGGTTAGGGTAGCCGATTTCTGTAGCCCAGGGGTCCTATTTATACTGGAGCTGTTAGGGTTTCAGTCAAAAACCCTAATGGACAGCTTAGGCCTTAAGCTATCCAAGGAAGCTTCTGGAACAGGGTCTTAGGGCCGAAATTAGGGATGAACACATCCTAATTTCGTCCATGCCTAGTCCAATAGGCTCCTCAGCCCAATACTCAACTATCACACATTTAACAGTTTAAGTCCCTGATATTAAATCAATGTCTTTTAGCCACATAATTAATTTCTTAATTAATTATTGTCTAATATTAATTTAATTATATGATTTCTCCATTAATATATTATTCATATAACATATTAATAAATCATAATAACCTCTTTCTTAATAAATCATCCTATCATGTTGCTTTGGTGAAGGCAACCCAAAATGACCATGCACAACCGGGTCAAGTACTTACCATATATAGTTACGGGCTTAGACACTAATCCAACAGTCTCCCACTTGGATAAGTCTAGTAACTACAAATGTAAGCACAATCCGATTAGCAATCGTAGCTCTCAAAGATGCTGTCAAACTCTGATCTTATCAGTAACCTGTCCTTTAGATAAGGGATCGTATAGTCCTCCATTCTAGATATCGTGCAGACAATTACATGGAACATAGTCATACTTATTGTCCATCAGTTTGTTTCTCGATATCTGATTCGTTTGACATAGAACTTAATTGAACACATCAATTTAGTCCTGATCGGGCCCGACACATAAGTCAAACCAAATCATTAAGGGGCGGGGCCCTGATATTGCTTTTACCCTCTTAGGATAAAAGGAACATATAAACTTCGACTTATATGCATTTACTATTTATTAATCAAATCATACACAACAATGCGTTTTATAACATCAAGTTACTGATGCGTTTACGCATTATCAATGCACAACCAATTAGTAAACAATAAACCATATATTTAGGTTTTAAGACCATATGATATTATCGTCTTGCAATCACTCGAGATAAATTCCATGAAGTGATTCCAGCAAGCGTGGGTTTATTCCAATGCTCAAATCAAACTCATAAGCACTCATGAACGTTGTAACAAACTTTTGCTATGTCTAATACACTTTAGACAATCTACACACCAATTCATGACAATCTTCATTCATACCTACTTCCAACATATGAACGACTGTGGACGGTTCGAATAATTCTTATTATCCAGGAAGTCAAAACATGCAAAATGAAACAATAGGTAAACAATTAACATAAGACAGTAACATTACTAATAAATAATACTTTTTTATTTAATCATCAAATGTTAATTACAGTTTATCGATTACACGTTTCTAAACTATCTAATCTAAACTAATATCATCCTTCAGCCCGATGCTCCTAGCGTGCTGCAAGTGCTTAACCCTGCTCAATCCCTTCGTAAGCGGATCTGCTGGGTTATCTTCTGACGATACCCTCTTAACTACGAGGAGTCCTTCTTCCACCCGATGTCGAATAAAGTGATATTTTCTGTCGATATGTCGAGATCTGCCGTGATCCTTCGGTTCCTTGGTCAAGGCAACCGCTCCATCATTATCACAGGAAATTTCCATGGGATCCTTTATGGCTGGCACAACTCCAAGGTCTCTAATGAAGTTCTTCAACCATATTGCCTCCTTTGACGCTTCGCTCGCTGCAATGTACTCTAATTCGCACGTTGAATCAGCTCTGGTCTCTTGCTTGGAAATTTTCCAAGTCACTGCTCCTTCATTAAGGGTAAAGACCCAGCCCGACTGCGAACGGTAGTTGTCCCGGTCGGTCTGACAACTGGCATCACTGTACCCTCGCACCTTTAAGTCATCACTCCCACCGAGGACTAGAAACCATTCCTTGGTCCTCCGAAGGTACTTAAGAATATATTCTTGACTGCGGTCTAATGCGCTTTGCCAGGGTTCCCTTGATATCTGATGACCATGCTCAAAGCGAAGGCCACATCAGGGCGAGTACAAGTCATAGCATACATGATTGAGCCAACTGCGGAAGCATAAGGTACAAGTCTTTACATATCCAAGTTTTATAACTCCATTCGCTTGTTAGATCACTCTTTTAAGCAAAGTTTTTGGTGATCAAACTCCTAGAAATCTTCCTAAACTCGAGATCTACTCAAAGGTGTGCTAGGACCAAAATCTTCTTCATTTCTTCTTCAAAAACCGAAATATCAAAGCAAATGTGAGTTCATACGTCTTTGTTTTCGGTTTTCATATGATTTTTGGGGAGAATACAAGTAAAATGTGTAGATCTATGCGTTATATATATGTTTTGTGTGAATTCTTAGTTTATTTGGTAAAAACTTGTTAGATCTTAGCAAATCTCGAAAATTTCAAGCATTATATGGCAAAGATATATGTACTATGACACTATATGTAACACCGTAAAAATTTAAACAATTTTTCAATTTTTTAAAAACCATATAATATCATTCTCATTCACTTTTCAAAACATTGTATCAACATTATCTCAATACAAAACCCCAAGATCAAAAACATATAAACTCCGGTGTGTGTGTGTATGAATCATGCCGACGCCTTCCCGCGATCATCGTTGGTACCTGAAACACATAACACATAACACTATAAGCATAATTGCTTCATGAGTTCCCCAAAATACCACTCTAACACATATTAGCCACTCGAGGCTATAACTTTGTTGACCCTCTGGTCAATGTGTCTCAGTGGGACCCTCCAACCCCAACTCTCTGTGGGCCCTCTGGCCCTAACTCTATGGACCCGAAGGTCCTAACTCTATGGACCCACTGGTCCTACTCTGTAAACTCTGAATCATGCATATCACATATCACAATAAATCACAACAAATAAATATCATGCATATACACTGGAACATAACTCTAAAATACACTGTCACATAACTCTGTTACCACACTAGGTAAAGTATAGTGAGAAAACTCACCTCAGATGTCTCGGTAAATCTCTGACTCGGTAGAAATACGATCTAGCCTCCGCCTAATTACATAAGGCAAAAACTCTCATAAATATAACTCTCGGGTCTAGACTCAACTCTCTCTTGGCACCTTCAGAAGAGTAAAAGACCATTTTACCCCTCTCTTGGTTCAAAGGCCCCCTTGTTGACCAAATCCTAAAAGTCAACGGTCAAACTTTGACCCGACTCGTCGAGTGCACTTGGGCAACTCGGCGAGTCTACACGTGTCCACCAACTCTCTAGTCTCGCTCGGCACGTCGAGTCCCTCCCCTTGCTTGACGAGTCATACCTGGCATGAATCACGGGGCCACCCCGACTCAACTCGCCGAGTCTCAAGATCAACTCGGCGAGTTCCGCCTTGAACTCCAATCCTCTAACCCCCCTCTGACTCACTGAGTCATTTCCCTCAACTCGGCAAGTAACTCACTGAGTAATTTTCGGGAAACCCTAACCCTACTCGCCGAATTTGCCCTTGGACTCGGTGAGTTCGCGAAATGCACAAACTCAATAGACCTCATGAGGTCAGATCTGTTCCTTTGATCCATAGATCTGACCTTCCAAGCCTGATAAACACGTAAAGCTCGAATCTTGACACTCATGGGACGTCTAGGAGGTTTCACTTGGTGATTTAACCCCAAAAATAACATCCTAAGCTCATTACCTCCACAACTCAACATAAAGCAAGCTGGGATAAGCTCTTTAGACCACTATGGGTCTAGATCTGAAGTCTCAAAACGAATAGGGGCCATATTCTCACAATTCATTCCAATAAAGGACATAAAACTCTACATCTATGGATTCCTTCAACCAAACAGATAAAGGGGCGATATAATACCTCAAAGATGAAGTCTTTTGCTCGAAATCAATAGATACACAACCTCCTTGGTCTCCTCTAAGCTGGAATCACGTTCTTCTTGCAAGAATCAACCACAAAGATCAAGAAATGGCTCCTTTCCTCTCACAAACGCTCTAGCTCTATTAGGGTTCCTCTCTGGGGTTTGGTAGCCGCAAATGATGGCCCTAAGGGCCTTTAAATATGTCCCAAACCCGGGGAATTAGGGTTTTATTAAACAGCGTGGACTCGCCGAGTCCACTCATGAACTCACCGAGTCCAACCATGAACTCAGATAAGAATCCGCGACCCTACTTGGCGAGTGTAAGCACCAACTCGCCGAGTCTTTTCACAACCTCCAAAATAAAAGAATAAAATAATATACCTGGGAATCCGGATGTTACAATTCTCCCCCACTAGAATTAGACTTCGTCCTCGAAGTCTCACTCTGCAAACAACTCTGGATGCTGCTGACGCATCTCACGCTCCGGCTCCCAAGTCAACTCTGACCCTTTCCGATGCTGCCACTGGACCTGCAGCAGAGGCACCTCCTTGTTCTTTAGAATCTTGATCTTCCGATCCCTGATTGCCACCGGTCTCTCAACATAGTTCAGGCTCGCAGCCACCTGAATATCCTCTAATGGCACCACTGTCGACTCGTCGGCTATACACTTCCTCAGCTGCGATACGTGGAAGGTGTCATGAATATGCCCCAACTCTGCAAGTAGCTCCAACCGATAGGCTACCCTGCCTACTCTCGCGATCACCCTGAAAGGACCAATATATCGGGGCCCCAACTTGCCCTTCTTCCTGAATCGGATCACTCCTTTCCAAGGAGAGACCTTCAGGAGCACGAAGTCGCCGACCTGAAATTCGAGCTCGGACCGGCACCTATCCACATAACTCTTCTGGCGACTCTGAGCGGTCAACAACCTCTATCTGACCTGCTATATATGCTCTGTTGTCTGAAGCACGATCTCTGTACTACCCATCACACGTTGCCCTACCTCTCCCCAACAAATGGGGGTCCGACACCTCCTCTTATACAACACGTCAAAGGGTGGCATACCAATGCTCGAATGATGGTTGTTGTTGTTGTTGTAGGAAAACTCTGCCAAGGGCAAATACGTGTCCCAACTCCCGCCGAAATCCAACACACATGCTCGGAGCATGTCCTCGAGCGTCTGAGTCGTCCGCTTGCTTTGCCCGTCAGTCTGTGGGTGGTATGCAGTACTAAAATGCAACCTCGTACCCAATTCCTCATGAAATTTCTTCCAGAATCTGGAAGTGAAACGCACATCTCGATCTGAGACAATCGAGATCGGCACTCCATGCCGCGATACCACCTCCCTCACGTACATCTCTGCCAACCTCTCCGTGGAAGAGCTCTCACTGATAGCAAGGAAGTGAGCGTTCTTCGTCAACCTGTCCACAATCACCCAAATTGCATCGACACCTCTCGCAGTCCTCAACAATTTGGTGATGAAATCCATGGTAATCTGTTTCCATTTCCACTCGGGAATCTCTAACGGCTGCAACTTACCATGTGGACGCTGATGCTCGGCCTAAACCCTGCGACAGGTCAAGCATCTCTCTACAAACCATGCGACATCCCTCTTCATACAGGGCCACCAATACTCTCTCTTCAGGTCCAAATACATCTTAGTGGCCCCGGGATGGATCGAGAACCTCGATCGATGTGCTTCCTCCTTCAAAATGGTACGCGTTCCGCCCACAAACGGTACCCAAATCCGACCCTGAAATGTCATAAGCCCCCAACTATCGGTAATGAACTCCGATACCTGCCCGATAACTCGCTCTCTCTTCTGGTTTTCTGGTCTCACGGCCTCATCCTGGGCTCCTCGAATGGTGTCCAACACCGGAGTCATCACTGTCAATCTCATGCAAACGTCTCACATCGGGACGCTCTCCGCCCTACGGCTCAGGGCATCGGCTACAACGTTAGCCTTACCAAGGTGGTACAGGATCTCGCAATCATAATCCTCTACCACGTCTAACCATATCCTATGACGCATATTCAGGTTGGGCTGATCCATCAAGTACTTCAAGATTTTGTGGTCCGTGTATATGGTACACCGAACCCCATATAAATAGTGACGCCGGATCTTGAGGGCGAACACCACTGCCCCCAACTCCAGATCGTGGGTGGGATTCCTCGACTCATGAGGTTTCAGCTGCCTCGATGGATACGCTATCACATGCCTCCTCTGCATAAGCACCGCTCCCAACCCTGATATCGACGCGTCACAATACACTACGAAGTCCTCCATCCCCTCCGGAAGGGCTAACACTGGGGCTTTGAGTAGTCTCTGGCAAAGTGTCTCGAAGGAGGCCTGCTGCTTCGGGGCCCATGAAAAAGCAACACCCTTCCGGGTCAACTTGGTGAGTGGCACGACGATCTTGGAGAAATCCCTGATAAATCTCCGATAATAACCAGCCAACCCTAGGAAACTCCTGATCTCGGTAGGTGACCTCGGCACCTCCCAACTCATCACCGCCTCAATCTTGGCCGAGTCGACCAATATCCCTTTCTGGTTAACGAGGTGCCCTAGGAACCGGACCTCTCGCAACCATAAATCACACTTGGAGAATTTGGCATAAAGCCTCTCCGATCTCAAAACTCCAAGGATCTCCCTCAAATGCTCCTCATGCTGCTCTCTGGATCTCGAATACACCAATATGTCGTCGATGAACACGATCACCGAGCGATCCAACATCAGCCTGCACACTTTGTTCATGAGATCTATGAACACCGCCGGTGCATTGGTGAGCCCGAAAGGCATTACCACGAACTCGTAATGCCCATAACGAGTCTTGAACGCTGTCTTCTGGATGTCCTCATCTCGCACCCTCACCTGATGATATCCAGACCTCAAGTCGATCTTGGAGAACCAAGATGCTCCCTGCAACTGATCGAACAAATCGTCGATCCTCGGCAACGGGTAACGGTTCTTGACCGTCAGCTTGTTCAACTCCCGGTAATCAATGCACATCCGGTGTGAACCATCCTTTTTCTTGACAAAAAGGATAGGCGCTCCCCATGGCGAACTGCTCGACCGAATAAACCCCTTCCCCAACAGCTCCTGAAGTTGCTAGGATAACTCCTGCATCTCTGGAGGCGCAAGGCGATAGGGCGCCTTGGCGATATGCGCAACCCCCAGAACCAAATCAATACTGAACTCTATCTGCCTCTCGGGAGGCACACCCGGTAACTCCTCCGGAAATACATCCGGGAATTCGCGCACTATCGGAACCTCACCGACTGACCTCGATCTCTCTGAATCAACCCTCGTATCCATCACTTATGCTACAAATCCCCTATAGCCCTGCTGTAGACTCTGCATCGCTCTAGCGGCCGAACAAAATGCTGACCCAGAACGGGTACCCTCGCCGTATACCGTAAGAACTCCCCCACTAGGGTCTCGTATGGTCACCAGCTGACGCTCGCAGTCGATAACTGCTCCAAATCTGCTCAACCGGTCCATGCCCACGATGACACAGACATCTCCCATCGCGATAGGGACTAAGTCAATCGGAAACTCCACTCCGAAAATCTCGAGTACACATCCTTGAATCACCTCTGTGGCATACACCGCTCTCTCGTCAGCTATGGAAACTCTCAGAGGTCGAATCAACGCCTCCCGACTAATACTGATGTGCTGACTAAAAGCCAAAGATACAAAAGACGACTCGCACCCGAGTCAAATAACACCAAGGCAGGTACGGAACACACAAGAAAAGTATCTACACATAACATAATATAAACACAACATCTCAACATAAAAATAAATACATAAAAGAATACATACCAGCCACGACATCGGGCGCTGCACGGACCTCCTCCGCGGTCAACTGGAAGCCTCTCCCTCGTGCCTCGGCCTTTACGGGCTGAATGTCTGTAGCTCTCACTGTAGTAGGGACAGATCCCTGAGATGCTCCCTGAGCTGTCCCTCGCAACTGTGGACACTCTGCCTTCTGGTGTCCGGTCTGGTTGTAGTGAAAACATACTGCAAACCCCTTGGGGCAATCCTTGGCCATATGCCCCTTCTTGCCACATTTGTAGCAAGACATTGCTCTGCACACCCCTCATGGCTCTTACCACACTTGCCACAAATACGGCCCCTCTAACTCCCAGATCTCGAATCAGCGGGCTTGGCCCGCTTGGCTGCCGGCTGAGACTGTGCCGGTCACCGATCTCTCCACTGAGACTCAGCCTCCTCCCTGGCCTGGGTCTCCAGCTCTATTTACCTCTTCCGAGCATTTTCTGAAGCTCAACAAACGTCCAGTACGTCGAGTTCGCCATGAACTCTCGTATATCCCTCCTCAAAATGCTCAGATATCGGCTCATACGTGCCTGCTCGGAGGACACGTGCTCTGGGCAGAACATCGCTCGCTCATGGAACATCCTCGTAATCACTGTAACAGACTCAGTACCCTGATTGAGGGTCAGGAACTCCTGGGCCAAACGCTCCCTCTCCACCTGGGGAACGTACTCATCTCGAAACATAGCAGTGAACCTCTCTTAGGTCACTGCAGCAAGCTCAGCAGGTGAATAATGCGCCATCACAAACTTCCACCAGTCCTTCGCTCCCAAGCGAAGCTGGTTCAACGCGAATCGGACTCTCAAATGCTTCGGAGATGAGCAAGTAAAGAAACACCCCTCAATGTACGAAATCCACCTCATCGCTGCAATTGGGTCCTGGGTCCCATCAAACTCCGGTGGTTTTGTGTTGCTGAACTCTATCACGACCTTGCGGCCTAGTCGCAGCTATAGTTGTAGTGGCC
The DNA here is from genome assembly GCF_002870075.4 of Lactuca sativa. Classification (NCBI taxonomy): domain Eukaryota; kingdom Viridiplantae; phylum Streptophyta; class Magnoliopsida; order Asterales; family Asteraceae; genus Lactuca; species Lactuca sativa. The sequence goes on from NC_056625.2 coordinate 44,432,723, forward strand.
GCAGCAACCGCAGCCTCAGAAAGAGCAGCGTATCTCTCATCAAATGTCTCTATCAGGGTGGTCTTGATAGAACCGAACATCTCTGGTATCTCTGCCCTGATGGCTGCATCCACCTCCTCATGGATGATCCTACGAATCTCCTCATCACTCGTACCGCTGATCTCTGGTGTGTGGCGTGTCCCTACCATGATCTCTCTCTGAAATACAACATAAGGAATATTAGGGACTCGATCGAGCATACTCACACTTGAAAACTCCACCCTACTTGTTCCTTAGTACTTTGAGGATTCTTACTTGAATTGCGCACTGATCCGGTGTCTTCGGTAGTACGGGCCCAATACTACCGTCCACACCGCATCAACATTCATCCCAAGTCCTCCTCCCAGAGTCCCAAATCCCAAGTACTCTACTCTCTCTACTCATGTGCTACTCACTAGCAGATCTCTCATAAGCTCCTCGCTGATATCTAAACATCCACAAGCATTTCTAGCAGCAAAACTCCTAGACTAAGGCATCACATATCAGGCCACTCTAGTCCTAATAAGAATACCTAGTCTACTCTAGCATGCATAACATAACTCATCATATAGCATAACATAACATATCTTATAACACTTATTGCAAGGGTATTTTGAGAAATCATCGTTCGGGCGCTGGCTGTTCGTACACACGGCTCTGCTCTGTTTGTCTCAAAACTCCTTTTTACTCTTTAAAAATTTACTTTATTATCAAAAATTTTCCTAAAATCCTCATTTTGAGTTCAGATACACCCGAAGATGCATCCGAATCCCTCAAACCAAGGCTCTGATACCAACTTGTAACACTGTAAAAATTTAAACAAATTTTCACTTTTTTAAAAACCATATAATATCGTTCTCATTCACTTTTCAAAACATTGTATCAACATTATCTCAATACAAAACCCCAAGATTAAAAACATATAAACTCTGGTGTGCGTGTGTACGAATCATGCCGGTGCCTTCTCGCGATCATCGCTGGTACCTGAAACACATAACACATAACACTGTAAGCATAATTACTTAGTGAGTTCCCCAAAATACCACTCTAACACATATTAGCCACTCGAGGCTATAACTCTGCTGACCCTCTGGTCAATGTGTCTCAATGGGACCCTCCAGCCCCAACTCTCTGTGGGCCCTCTGGCCCTAACTCTATGGACCCGAAGGTCCTAACTCTATGGACCCACTTGTCCTACTCTGTAAACTCTGAATCATGCACCTTCAGAAGAGTAAAAGACCATTTTACCCTTCAGAAGAGTAAAAGACCATTTTACCCTTCTTTTGGCTCAAAGGCCCCCTTGTTGACCAAATCCTAAAAGTCAACAGTCAAACTTTGACCCGACTCGTCGAGTGCACTTGGGCAACTCGGCGAGTCTACACGTGTCCACCAACTCTCTAGTCTCGCTTGGCACGCCGAGTCCCTCCCCTTGCTCGACGAGTCACACCTGACATTAATCGCGGGGCCACCCCGACTCAACTCGCCGAGTCTCAAGATCAACTCGACGAGTTCCACCTTGAACTCCAGTCCTCTAACCCCCCTCTGACTCACTAAGTCATTTCCCCCAACTCGGAAAGTAACTCACTGAGTAATTTTTGGGAAACCCTAACCCTACTCGCCGAGTTTGCCCTTGGACTCGGTGAGTTCGCAAAATGCACAAACTCAATAGACCTCATGAGGTCAGATCTGTTCCTTTGATTCATAGATCTGACCTTCCCAAACCTGATAAACACGTAAAGCTCGAATCTTGACACTCATGGGACGTCTAGGAGGTTTCACTTGGTGATCTAGCCCCAAAAATAACATCCTAAGCTCATTACCTCCATAGCTCAACATAAAGCAAGCTGGGATGAGCTCTTTAGACCACTTTGGGTCTAGATCTGAACTCTCAAAACGAATAGGGGCCATATTCTCACAATTCATTGCAATAAAGGACATAAAACTCTACATTTATGGATTCCTTCAACCAAACAGATAAAGGGGCGATATAATACCTCAAAGATGAAGTCTTTTGCTCGAAATCCATAGATACACAACCTCCTTGGTCTCCTCTAAGCTGGAATCATGTCCTTCTTGCAAGAATCAACCACAAAGATCAAGAAATGGCTCCTTTCCTCTCACAAACGCTCTAGCTCTATTAGGGTTCCTCTCTGGGGTTTGGTAGCCGCAAATGACGGCCCTAAGGGCCTTTAAATAGGTCCCAAACCTGGGGAATTAGGGTTTCAGTAAACAACGTGGACTCGCCGAGTCCACACATGAACTCGCCGAGTCCAACCATGAACCAGGATAAGAATCTGCGACCCTACTCGGCGAGTCTAAGCACCAACTCGCCGAGTCTCTCCACAACCTCCAAAATAAAAGAATAAAATAATATACCTGGGAATCCGGATGTTACACTATACATCCAACTATCAAGTTAAAAGTGTTAAATGTTTAAGATATAAAGATTTCAACAAAAAATTTGTTAAAGGTCAAAATTGTCAAGAAAACAAAAGATTAGGGTAAAAAGTGAAAATTTCGTTTTTAAATAGGCCAAACAGGTCCTACAAGTATTAAAATGTGTTTTTATGCTAAACATACTTTTAAAAGGGCCAAAAATGCAAATGTTAGCTTAATGGGCCAAAACTTTGGGCCTCATGGTTATGGGCCCAATTTGCTAAAAAAATGAGTTTTGGGGTTTAAAAATGTCATTTTGACAAATTTTGAGTCATAAATGTAAATAAACCAAATTTAGAGGTGAAAATATCATTTATTTGCAAATTGGACCAAAAATGTAAAGTTTTCCAAAAATGGGGACGAAAGTGTTAACTTTTACAAATAAGGGGCTGAAAATGTATTTTTTTGCAAAATAGGGTTCTAAATGTAAAAATATAACATTTTGGGTTAAAACTGTAAATTTATAGACATTTGGGACAAAATTGCAAACTTTTATAAATTATGGACTAAAGTGTCATTTTTACAAAACTTTGGGCCTAATTTAAAAATTTGAAAATTGTTGATGAAAAACGTCGTTTTTACAAAAAGAGGATTTCTATCACCAATCTATCGAACTTCAAGTCAAAACAAACAACGGAATAAAACAAAACGAACGAAATATGTCAATAACAAATTATTGGGCTTAATATTCATGATACTAGGCCGTTGGGCCCTAAGGGCCCAACTAAGTGTATATTGAGCCCAATGTGTTCCATGGCATGTGTATTGGGTCTCACGACCCACTTTCATGTTAATTTGGGTTTGATTTATTGGCTACATGTTAGTGGGCCTTTGTGACAAATTTTCATGCATATTGGGTCTAAATTACCCTTTTATTATGTTATTGGACCTTGTGGCCCATTTACATGTTAATCGGGCTTGGAAATGAAGATTTACATACTAGTAAATCCTAAATATACATCTACATAGTTTATGAATTTGTACACTTACTTTGGAATAGAAAAATCTATAACTTACGCGTAAAACATTAAGCATGGGAAAATCTTATCAAACGGGAAAGGTTGAGAATCTAGTGAGACTTGTCGGTTGGCACCATTGAGTGTACAATCGTATCCTGTAGTTATAATCAGAGTTTCCTGGATGGAAAGCGGGAGTTTGTGTATAGATCTATACGGGATGACCCCGCACGCCTTAGCTGCTCGCTACAGCTAGACTAGGCCAGTCTAGGGCGACAACATCCTTAGCAAGACCAGCATTTGGAAAAATACCAAGACGGGTGACCTAGTCATTATCATGCATGGTTATAATGGCTCATATAGGGATTCAATACCAAAAGATAACCTTTTGAAGATAAATTCTTCAATTGTGTCAATGCAAAACGACTTATCTACAATACGAAAATCTAAGCGATGATACAAAACAGAAAATATCGGATTTTCTGGGGAAATTATTCATATACACTTATAATTTATTCAAAATACAATGAACCTAAACTACACTCGTACAAGTTTTTAACTATTAAATTCACACATGCATTTATACTTGATTTTCACATCATTTTTAGACATATTTACAGAAAATATCGGATTTTCTGGGTTTTTATGAAAGATACAAAGACTTTTACTCAAACATACTTATGAACTCACCAACATTATATATGTTGACCGCTTTCAAAATAACTTGTATTCTCAGGTAATCGTTAAGCCGGAAGATTTGCAAGTGTGTATGGTTTCGTTTATGTAATAGCACTTATCGTACTTTTAACAATTTGACCTTATGTATTTTAACAATGTACTTGATGTGAACAATACTAGTTGTATTATGTAATGTTGGTGATGGTCGTGTTATGATTCATGTATATTCATTTTGATGATTATTCAATTGTTAGCCACACGAGCCCCCAGACGTTTTCGCCGTCTGGTTCGGGGGTGTGAAAAATAGCATCCCATTTAAGCAAACAGGTTGGGTTAGGTTGAAATTTTCAACCTTTTTAATAATTGGGTTGCACCCAAACTCAACCCAGATCAACCCATTGCCAGCTATCAGCTGTGTGCATAGTCACTTTCATGAATATAATTTAATGCCAGTAGTTATTAAAAAGTATTAATATCTGTTGGAAGTTTATATGTGAAATTAAATGTTATTATTTGAGATATTTGTTAAATATGTATTGGATAACCTGTATTGTGTGAACTAGTTATGGTTAATTATTTGTTTATATATATATATATATATATATATATATATATATATATATATATATATATATATATATATATATATATATATATATATATGATATTATTATGTGATAATCTTAAACATAAGATTTTTTTACTTAAAAAGATTACCACGTGGTAAAATATTTAATACTTTGTTACGGAAAGTATTGCTTACACAAGAGTTAATATTAAAAGGCGATTATAAGGACTGTAATTGCATCTAAGCTCTAAATGAAGACATATAAAGAATACTTAGATCCATATAAGTTGAATAAAGGAATATTCATATGTTAGATAGTACGGTATAAACATGAAAATGGTTTGGAAATCCATTATAAGCATTATTGTCTTACCCGGTAACAAAAAATTACAAAGAATGCTTAGTTCGAGTTAAGTTAAAAGAGTGTTTACTTACACCTTGTGTTCTAAAAATATTTTATATATATATATATATATATATATATATATATATATATATATATATATATATATATATATATATGTGTGTGTGTGTGTGTGTCTTGCGACATCTCACCAGGTCTTCGGGTTTTGGAATCTTTGATCCGTATCGAAGACCCGAGTGTGATACCGTCTGTGTATTCCCGACTTGATACCTAGCAAGAAACACAACATATCATTCAAGTTGCCCCAAGGCCTGAGCCACGGGAATAGGGTCCGACAATCAAGTTAGATCGATGTTGAGGATGAGCGGGTTTCTCATAGCTGGAGAGAACCACTTTGGTGTGTGGGGTGTGTATTTTGCCATGGTGGCAGGTTAGAGTTTAGATCTTTGGGAAAGGTTACCATGGAAAACTCCTCTATGGGGGTGATTATGTTCTATTTATGGGGGACAATTAGGTTGCGGAGAGTTAGGTTAGACCTTGTGCTAGCCCAACTCAGGCCAAGCTAGGAAGGAGTTAGGTATGGCCTCCTGATGTCGCCAGGCGGGCACTCGGAGTGGGCGCTAGGCGAGCGCCATACGCGGGCGCTAGACAAGTGTGACATCCCCAAAATCACGGCCAGAAAAGACCGATTTCATTTATGCTTTTTAAAATAATTTCAGAGTAAATCCTTTTGATTTAAAAGTGTTGCGGAATTTGTTCCCAAAACAAAACATGATAAAATAATATTTATCAAAGCATTTCATCAAGAGATGCATTTTCATTATATAATCAAAACTCGGGATGTCATGTTCCGATACAGACCATGAAGCATAAACGATAACATTACAAGTCATTCAACAAATATATACATATACAGACTTGTAAGCAAACAACTCGATGATTCATCCATCTTACGCCCTTGCGCCACTTCCTGTAATACAAATAAAACTGAGTGGGTCAGGCTTGGGAGCCTGGTGAGCATATAGGGTTTTCAACCCACAATAAATTAATTATATTTAATTTCACCAACCAATCACTATCCCGATTACCCGTTCCCGTTATCCTCACTTTACGTCCCTAGAACAACATCTATCTCAAGGGACCTAATCTAGGATTTTCATCGGGACAGACATTACTGCTAAGGGGTTTCCTCAATAATAGATATCCTAAAGGCAACCATGAGGGGGATAGAGTACACCGGTGAACACATCGTTCACAACACCTACAGGTTATGAACCTGCTAGCGTTCCACAGGACTGTCTAGAAAGAGTCTGTGGTCGTTATCCATACTCCGCTGAATAACTAGATCAACAACAACAACAACATCGAGGCCTCTCATCTGTTTATTACACACCAACTATCTACCCATATTCTACCCAACATATTAGTAGATAAAAATATATATTCTCATACATAGTTTAAAACTTGTATATCATTTTCATTCAATACATATTTCACATAACAGATGAGGCACACCCACATAACACGTATTTCATAGAAAATAAATCAGATCTATGAGATAGAAGAGAATGAATATACATTCACACATATAACAACAACATTATACACATAACACGTATTTTGTATAAAATACTTCATAATTATGCGTTAGAAGAAAGTAACTACACACTCACACGTATAAACCATAATATACTTAATACACTCAAACCATACTTGTATTATTATCGTGTTTATGAAAGGTAGTATACACTCACTTGATCAGAAGATGATCGGACAGCACTACGACTTGCAGAAGTAATAATCCTCAGCAGATCTGGAAGATCTCTACAAAAATCGAACTTCTCGCGAGCAGAGCTTCGGCTTGGGAATCGCACTTCTCGGGATCTTCGAGATCTCGGGACTTGCTTCGGGGCTCGAGAATGATACCGGGGCTTCGGGGTACTTCTGGCACGCAAATCGATGCAAAACGGGAGAGAGAAGTGAGAAAAATAGCAAAGGAGTCGGCTGCCCTCGCATCCTATTTATAGGAGGCTGGAGCCTCGGAGTACGCGGGGCGTATTGCAGTACGCGGGGCGTACTGCCTCAGAATCGTCATTGCTTACGTATCTGAAGAACTCGAGTGCGAGGCGTGTCATGCTTCGCTGTACGCGGGGCGTATGCTAGTATGCTGGGCGTACTTCGGATGAGTCCGATGACTCCTCTTCGGATAATGTCGGATTTAATAATTAAATTTAATTATTAATTATTTAATAAACTTCGAAAAATTCATATCTTCTTCATACGAACTTCATTTCCGACGTTCTTTATATCCACGCGTAGGTGAGACTACGCTCTACAACTTTCGTTTAGACTCCGTCAGCTAATTTTGACTTCATTTTTATTATTTATTTTTAATAGGCCGAGACAGAAAATTTCGTTATAAATTCATAACTTCTTCGTTTGACGTCCGTTCTCGCCTAACTTTTTATCGCTTCGATACCAACAACGAGATCTTCGATTCTCGTTTAGCTTGCTTCGGCTAAAAACCGCTCGATCTCAAATCGAGTATTTCGGGTTGCATACCGCTAAGTCGAAACTTCAGAAAATCATAACTTCCTCATACGAAGTCAGATTTGGGCGTTCTATATATATTTGGAAACCTCGTTTCAACTACTACAACTTTACCCAAAGATATTAAGTGTATTTTACACTTAAATTTTGACGCTTATTTTTATTCTTAATTAATCAAACCACATAATTAAGCAATTAAGCACAAAACACATAATACTCAAATAATATACTTCTATTATTTCAAAATGGGTTACAAAGGTTAACCTAGACTATTATATCAACATTAATGACAGGCCCAGAAACACAGGCATTACAACAAGGCTGGCAGGATAAATCTTGACGTCTAGAAAATGCTAATGGACCATACGTTAACAAGACCCCAATCTGATGTGCTTAGTGAGAGGCCAATAACTTTAGGCTGGATAGATTAAAAACAATAATGCATTTAAAGAGAAAAAAGGAACGATCGAACCTCAACCACGAGAGACGTGGCGTTGTGCGATGGGCTTATGCAGCACTGTCCGACTTGATACTCCTTTCTCCTCAAGAGTATGATTTGATCGATGCAATGCAACATAGTGGTTACTGATAATATGATCCAAGGCAAAGCTGCTAATGACGTTATTCAGAGAAAGGTTGCTATATGATAATGGTGCCGATAAGATGGTGGGACAAGATGGATAGGAAGCGGGCCTCTCCATATAGTTTCTGAGATCGTCATTTGGTGCGGCTGTTGTACCAAGATTCGAAGTTTGTAAAGTAACTACGACATACTTGATCCATGATTCCTGCCTCCTAGTCATCCCCAAAAGTTGTCCATAAAAACACCGTTGAGGAAAACGCGCATGCTCTAGTGAGGGGGATGCGATATGCGGCCAACGTCGAGTAGCAGGTTATATTTCTATGATCGGGGGGGGGGGGGGGGAACTTTGGGTGACTAATCGGCAGTGTACATTTCATGAGTCCCCTGTAAATGTTTTATAGGCCGAGCTTTGCTCAACAATCGTGTTGTCGGCACGCTCTTAGTGTCGCGACATTTGGAGTGGTTATCTGAAAAGACAACACAATCAAATCATAAGTCGATTTGTATTTCCTCTTGTGGTCGTTTCGAGGCACTTTGTGGAGTAGCTGTAGTAGTGTACTGCTATTTTCCCCCGTTTTCCTTCAAAAACCAAGTGAACCGAACTACAATGCTCGTTCTAAAAGTGTATCTTATTTAGTGGGTTCGTAGTGCATGACCGCTTGAGCGAGGTTGATTCTTGTCAAGCTTACCTGCTTTGGTCTTGGATGGTTCATCGTGGCCACTGGTTTGGTTTTTTCTCCAAGGATAATGCTGGTCCATGAGATTTATTTGTTCATGTTTTTCCCATTAGAGGGATTTTTTTTCAAAGGTTTGTGTTGGCCTTGTGAATTGATTGAGAGTGACTCCTACTTGCTCTGTATGGTGTTAAGACTCAGAGGACGCTTCCCTTTGATAGGGGAAAGTTGTTTGGTTCAACAACTTTGGATTCATACTTAACCAAAGCTTTCTGGTTTTGGTCTGGGAGTTCACGTTCATGAGTTCGGGGTTCGTCCTTTCTTCGAGCCACTAGCCTATATTTTTAAGTTAAGGAATTGGCTAGCATTTTTTATGGATCGTGGTTGGTTCAATTTTGTTAGGGTATTCACATTTAGGCGAAGTTTTGTTATTACCGTTTAAGACTTTTCTCTAAATCTTGGACCAAGGAGTGTCGCACTCCGGCTTATTCATCTAAGTTAAGCCGAGATCGTCACCTTGAGGCATTTAAGACTTAGGTATTTTTATATCAATGGAAAGGTTATGAGCCCTTAAATCCTTTGTTCATGTCATGGGAAAAGGTAGTGGGCCTTTGGATTAGACTAACATGTTTAGGGAAAGGTTATGAGCCTTTAAAGCCTATGGTTGCATCCTTGCATCGATTTTGCTTGAGTGATGTGGATGATCGGTCCTTGTTACCACTCAGTAGATCAAGCTTGAATAATATTTGACACGAAATGGGCCCAAAACAAGAGTTAACTATTGGGGTGTGATTATCCAGTTGGAGTTAGATCACATTGCCCTTGCCTTTGATGTGTCTTATTCTGTTTTTTCTCCTTGCTCTAGGAGTAAGAGCGGCGCAAATTGTGCGTGTTCCAAGATTGCGGGATGGGCCTCCCGTTTTGTGTTTCTAGGACGCAGACTCTATTATAGTGCGTCTCCACTATCTGGTCAGTATGCCAGGGCTGTCTAGGCCATGCTAATGGGTCTGACATCAACAAGTCTTCCTGATGATAACATATACAACGTGGTTGATACTTAAGTATGTAGCATCGATGTCATGGCATTTATATTATGTCTTGGTAGGATGTCACCAATTAATCACCTACTGTGACATCCCCAATTTCACGGCCAAAAAAGACCGATTTGTTTATACTTTGTTTTATAAATCAGAGTGATCGTTTAAAGAAAACGGTTGCGGAATTTGTTCCCAAAATAAAATATGATAACCATTTATCAAAACATTTCTCAAAGAGAATGTATTTTCATTAAATAAGAAAACCTCGGGATGTCATGTTCCGATACAGACACATAAGCATAAACAGAACTTACATTATTTACACTAAAGATTTTACATCTCCTTTAATCTCTCCGTGAAATATATCTTCGTATCGATACCTGTGATACAAAGAAAACTGAGTGGGTCAGGCTTGGGAGTCTGGTGAGCATATAGGGTTTTCAACCCACAATATTATATTATATTAATATATATAGAACATCCAAACTTATATAATCTCACCATATAAAAGCAACTCTTATCCCACCCCATCGATCCTCACAACGACACGATCAAAACTCTCGTATCTAAACTTTTCCTCTTTATCTGATCCCTACTCACGGATCTAAACTAATCTCTCCATATGATCCATACTCTCGGACCTAAAACTAACCTCTTGGTCTAATCCATACTCCCGGATCTAAACTAATCTCTTGGTCTGATTCATACTCCCGGATCTAAAACTGTACCCAATCCATACTCCCGGACTAGGGATAATTTACTATACCTAAATCCTGTTCTGATCCATACTCCCGGATCTAAACTGTGCCCAATCCATACTCCCGGACTAGGGACAATTAACTATGTCTTAATCCATACTCCCGGATTAATAACAAGTTTACCTATTGGTCTGATCCATACTCCCGGATCTAAAACTATGCCCAATCCATACTCCCAGACTAGGGACAATTTACTATACCTAAATACTGTTCTGATCCATACTCCTGGATCTAAACTGTGCCCAATCCATACTTCCGGACTAGGGACAATTTACTATGTCTTAATCCATACTCCCGGACTAGGGACAATTTACTATGTCTTAATCCATACTCCCGGATTAATAACAAGTTTGTCTCTTTTCCTATTCCATATTCTCGGATCTAAATCTAATCTCTTGATCTAATCCATACTCACGGATCTAAAACTAACCTCTTGATCTGATCCATACTCATGGATCTCATCTACCCATGTCCTACCCAACATATTTGTAGATACAAAATATCTATACTGTTTAACTCATTAAAACCTATATAGTTCATCCATTCCATACTTATCTCAGATAAACAAACAATATATAAACATATAACACGTATTTCATAGCAAATACTTCATATATATGTGTTAGAAGAAAGTGATCACATACTCACCCAAAACATATACTTAATACATTCAAACAATACTTATATTATAATCGTGTTTATGAAAGGGACTATACACCCACACATATAAACAACTTTATATTATACACATAGCTCGTATTTCATAGCAAATACTTAATATTTATGTGTTAGAAGAAAGTGACCACACACTCACTTGATTAGAAGATGATCGGACAACACTATGACTTGTAGAAGTTGTATTCTTCGGTAGATCTGGAAGATCTTCACAAAAACCGGGCTTCTCGTGGGCAGAACTTCGGCTCGGGAATCTCACTTCTCGGGATCTTCGGGCTTCGGGACTTGATTCGGGTCTCAGGATGATACCGGGGCTTCGGGGGGTTAAAATAGGGCTGAGAGAAGGTATCGGGAGTGAGAGAGAGGAGCTGGAGCAACCCAAACTCGGCTGACCTTCGATTTCTATTTATAGGGCCATTTTCAGGTCTCACGTCGTGAATCTCAAATATTCACGTCGTGAGTTCAGTCGTCACTGCATGCGTCATCGCAAGTTGCGTCTGTTAGGCTCCAGAAGTCATTAATACTGAGTTCACGTCGTGAACACTGTATTCACGTTGTGAACTCTGACAGTTTTGGGGTTTCGCGTCCCGCACTTCAGAAATTCATAACTTTCGCATACGAACTCCGTTTTTGACGTTCTTTATATCCAAGCGAAGGTGAGATTATGATCTACAACTCTCGTTTAGACTCCGTTGGCTAATTTTGACTTAAATTTTAATATATTATAAATATATTACTTTTATATTATTTTTAGTAGGCCGGGACAGGAAAACCCCGTTATAAATTCATAACTTCTTCATCTGACGTCCGTTTTCGCCTATCTTTTCATCGTTTCACTACAATTAAAGAGATCTTCGATTCTCGTTTAAATTGTTTCGGCTAAAAAACCGCTCGGTCTCAAATCGAGTATTCGGGCTGCATACCGCTAAGTCGAAACTTAGAAAATTCATAACTTCCTCATACGAAGTCAGACTTGGACGTTCTTTTTATGCACACTCACGGTTTAATGAACTCTACGAATTTCATTTAGATCTCTAAGGCTACATATCGCTCTAACATAAATTCACTATTTACGTCGCGCTGTGTCGTGCCGGTTCTGTCGCGAAACTTCGACAGGTCATAACTTCTTCGTTATAACTCGGATTTCGGCGTTCTTTATATATACGGAATCCTTGTAACATATACTACAACTTAGTAAAGATTATTCATCCTAAACAATCTTCTATCAAAAAGTCATTTTTGACGCTTATCGTCTCTAAATTGACTAGCCCGGATCTACGGGCGTTACAATTATCTCCCCTTAGGGTGATTACGTCCCGGAATCATCAACAAAATAGGACTTGCATAATGTTTCCACACGTTATTTCTTCATCCTAGGTAATAACCGTAACTTCTATGTTTCCTCGAAAGAGTATTTAACTCTTATGACTTTCTTGACCGCAGAAGATGCCCAATCTTGTATCTGCTTATCGTACTATGTTGTACTTTCAATCGTAACCTTCAAGTTGCCAAATAAGTCCTTATTGTGGACTCCTTCTTCTTCTTAGGATAAATACTTTCCTTTATCTATTGTAACAGACCGATGGGTCGTGCTCTAATGACCTCTCATCGAATGATGTAATGCTTAGACTCAGGTCTCTTAGAGTTAAATTCCAAAATGGAATGTACCTCCCTTCATATTCTAATGTGATATAATAACATTCCATCACGTAGCATGCCTAGCTACAAACTCCTTTAATAACGAACGCGATACCATTGGTCGCATTAATTTCAACCTTCTGACTTACGTCAGATGTTACTTCTAACTTGGTCCTCTAGACCACGTAACATACTCCTCGTAGTCGAACTCAAATTTAAACATGACCACTAGGGTCGGAACAAGAACCATCTTACTAGTCATTACCGAAACAATGGTAATGACATACCAAAATAAAATGGAATCAATCACTAGCTTCTTGGTAACCTTGTGACTTTCCCTGATCCAAGTGCGAGTCCTGTGCTTCCGGTAGTATATGCATCTACTACCTTTCACACCTACTCATACTCGTCCCAAGTATTGTCTCGCAGTCGACCAAGTCACCATACAAGAAAATCACAAAACAATTTAACACATATGAATGTGTCCAAATAATCATAAACAATTTCCCTAGACTCTACTGGGACTTCTTCATTTCTCAATCTTCAATCATCAACTCTACTTCAACTCGATTGGTGATGGAAATAACAGACGATGAGACAACTTCAAGAATTTCACCAATCGTTCCGTCATCCTGCCAATCGAAGGTGTACTTTTGACGTACCGTACTCCTTTAAACATACTATTATTTTATAAGACGTACTCTAAAGGAAAGATACCACTCTTACGATATCTTCTGATAGGTGTCATCCACTACCATAAGCCTTCTTCATTTCCTCCATTTACTCAATTCCCTACGTGTCTTCACTGTGACCTCTCGTACACTCAAGCAGACGTTTGGTGTACCAAGCAAGAATTTTAAGATAAGAAAGCTTTAATTACGATAAACGTATAAATCTCCATATCACCCCGAAATGTTTACATGCTAGTTCTAATATCGTAGCCATACACTTAGAATCCTAAACACATAAGGTTTCCAGATCCGGTCGGCAACAGACCATAGATCCGAACAAATAATAGCATCAATATAGCTATCACACAAAACATTTAGCACATAAATGCATTTTAGGCATCACTCCTAAAATAAACTAGTGCTTGTGTCAATTTAGGTGTACTACCTAACATATTTAAGACACACTCCTCACAATCTTTACTTAGCATTCTAAGTTTAAGTCTAGAAATTTCCTACAAATTCCTAGTTCGCTTAAACTAATGCTCTGATACAAACTGTGACATCCGCAATTTCACGGCCAGAAAAGACCGATTTATTTATGCTTTGTTTTATAAATCAGAGTGATCGTTTAAAGAAAACGGTTGCGGAATTTGTTCCCAAAATAAAATATGATAACCATTTATCAAAACATTTCTCAAAGAGAATGTATTTTCATTAAATAATAAAACCTCGGGATGTCATGTTCCGATACAGACACATAAGCATAAACAGAACTTACATTATTTACACTAAAGATTTTACATCTCCTTTAATCTCTTCGTGAAATATATCTTTGTATCGATACCTGTGATACAAAGAAAACTGAGTGGGTCAGGCTTGGGAGCCTGGTGAGCATATAGGGTTTTCAACCCACAATATTATATTATATTAATATATATAGAACATCCAAACTTATATAATCTCACCATATAAAAGCAACTCTTATCCCACCCCATCGATCCTCACAACGACACGATCTAAACTCTCGTATCTAAACTTGTCCTTTTTATCTGATCCCTACTCACGGATCTAAACTAATCTCTCCATCTGATCCATACTCTCGGACCTAAAACTAACCTCTTGGTCTAATCCATACTCCCGGATCTAAACTAATCTCTTGGTCTGATCCATACTCCCAGATCTAAAACTGTGCCCAATCCATACTCCCGGACTAGGGACAATTTACTATACCTAAATCCTGTTCTAATCCATACTCCCGGATCTAAACTGTGCCCAATCCATACTCCCGGACTAGGGACAATTAACTATGTCTTAATCCATACTCCCGGATTAATAACAAGTTTACCTATTGGTGTGATCCATACTCCCGGATCTAAAACTGTGCCCAATCCATACTCCCGGACTAGGGACAATTTACTATACCTAAATCCTGTTCTGATCCATACTCCTGGATCTAAACTGTGCCCAATCCATACTCCCGGACTAGGGACAATTTACTATGTCTTAATCCATACTCCCTGATTAATAACAAGTTTGTCTCTTTTCCTATTCCATATTCTCGGATCTAAATCTAATCTCTTGATCTAATCCATACTCACGGATCTAAAACTAACCTCTTGATCTGATCCATACTCACGGATCTCATCTACCCATGTCCTACCCAACATATTTGTAGATACCAAATATCTATACTGTTTAACTCATTAAAACCTATATAGTTCATCCATTCCATACTCATCTCAGATAAACAAACAATATATAAACATATAACACGTATTTCATAGCAAATACTTCATATATATGTGTTAGAAGAAAGTGATCACATACTCACCCAAAACATATACTTAATACATTCAAACAATACTTATATTATAATCGTGTTTATGAAAGGGACTATACACCCACACATATAAACAACTTTATATTATACACATAGCTCGTATTTCATAGCAAATACTTAATATTTATGTGTTAGAAGAAAGTGACCACACACTCACTTGATTAGAAGATGATCGGAGAACACTACGACTTGTAGAAGTTGTATTCTTCGGTAGATCTGGAAGATCTTCACAAAAACCGGGCTTCTCGCGGGCAGAGCTTCGGCTCGGGAATCTCACTTCTCGGGATCTTCGGGCTTCGGGACTTGATTCGGGTCTCAGGATGATACCGGGGCTTCGGGGGGGGGGGGGGTTAAAATAGGGATTAGAGAAGGTATCGGGAGTGAGAGAGAGGAGCTGGAGCAATCCAAACTCGGCTGACCTTCGATTTCTATTTATAGGGCCATTTTCAGGTCTCACGTCGTGAATCTCAAATATTCACGTCGTGAGTTCAGTCATCACTGCATGCGTCATCGCAAGTTGCATCTGTCAGGCTCCAGAAGTCATTAATACTGAGTTCACGTCATGAACACTGTATTCACGTCGTGAACTCTGACAGTTTTGGGGTTTCGCGCCCCGAACTTCAGAAATTCATAACTTTCGCATACGAACTCCGTTTTCGACGTTCTTTATATCCACGCGAAGGTGAGATTATGATCTACAACTCTCGTTTAGACTCCGTTGGCTAATTTTGACTTAAATTTTAATATATTATAAATATATTACTTTTATATTATTTTTAGTTGGCCGGGACAAGAAAACTCCGTTATAAATTCATAACTTCTTCATCTGACGTCCGTTTTCGCCTATCTTTTCATCGTTTCACTACAATTAACGAGATCTTCGATTCTCGTTTAAATTGTTTCGGCTAAAAAACCGCTCGGTCTCAAATCGAGTATTCGGGCTGCATACCGCTAAGTCGAAACTTAGAAAATTCATAACTTCCTCATACGAAGTCAGATTTGGACATTCTTTTTATGCACGCTCACGGTTTAATGAACTCTATGACTTTCGTTTAGATCTCTAAGGCTAAATATCGCTCTAACATAAATTCACTATTTACGTTGCGCTGTGTCGTGCCGGTTCTGTCACGAAACTTCGACAGGTCATAACTTCTTCGTTATAACTCGGATTTCGACGTTCTTTATATATACGGAATCCTTGTAACATATACTACAACTTAGTAAAGATTATTCATCCTAAACAATCTTCTATCAAAAAGTCATTTTTGATGCTTATCGTCTCTAAATTGATTAGCCCAGATCTACGGGCGTTACACCTACATAGTCTATCTTGTTATGAGCATTGATAACCATCATCAAGGTGTTTCTTGCTTGGTCTATGCCTAGCTGGATTCTTCCGGTGGTGTGTGGAAAGAAAAGTTTTTTTTTTGTTCTGAAAAATAGGAGATGTCACAAATACTGCCAAAATGCTTCCCTAAAAAATCAGATCTGGATAAAAAACATCAAAATTCACAGTTTAGTTCAACACTCGAGATACTAATTTACAGTTAATTCAATATTTCATACACTAATTCACAACTTAGTGCAAAAAAAAAATATATATATATATATACAACTTAATAACTTACATATTCACAAAATTATACATAAAAATAGATATTCACAGCTTAATAAGTTATCGAATTTTGTTGATGCATTTCATCAAACACTTTTGTGCACCATATACATCACATCCATAATGACCATAAAACATCAGATCTGACCATATATATAAGGTGACAATATATTAACAGTTTATGCACTCATTCATACCTTAATTTACCAAAATCACTATTTAAACTCTAAAAAACTTCAATGTAGCATTCACAAATAAATTCACAACTTAATAACTTACCTAATTTTATTGATACTTTTCATCAAGAATCTTATGTGCATCTTTTTTGTAGAACTTTCTTATATAAACACCATCACTGAAGACCAAATTTGATGCGGTGGTGGAACCGCCGCCGGCCACCGTGAAATACACCACACCAACAAACACCATATCTAATATGAAAATCCATAATTAAAGTAGATCTAATGACGATCTGGTGGTGTTTGACTAGAGATTAGAGAAAAAAGATGGAGGCGAGTTAAAGAGAGGGATGAGGTGCTCACAAAACAGATCTGGTACAGATCCGACCGAGATTTTGCCAGCAATGGAACTACCAGAGAAAAAAAATGAGTTCAAGAGTTATGGAACAAAAACAAGTATATTAGCACTTGTAGGTTGCGATTATGACTTTGTGATGCTCCAACGATGACAACAACGATAAGAGAAAAGATCTGAAGTGGATCTAACGACGACATGATGAAATAGTAACAAAAAACCTTTGTGAAATAACACCAAATACTTAGATCAACATCAGATCTGGCTAGATCCACTACAAAAAAATGACATTTAGTGGCATACACTTTTACTAGCATATCTTTTTTATGCCACTATAGTATATTTTTAATGACATATTTTATATGCCACTATAAAATTAATAGATTTAATGGCATTTAATAATTTATGTCACTAATATTAACATTTATTAATGACATAAAAAAATTAAAATGCCACTAAAAGCTCTATATTTTGTGTCATATATTCTTTTATATTTTATATACCACTAAAATTTTATTATGTGATTTTACGTTTTTGTGCCATTGTTTCCTTAATTATTCCCTGATCCAAAATAAATCGGCGTTTATTTCTAAAAACCAAGAAATTTGAACGCGTCCCCCATTTCTTATACCCTAATCGATCGAATTTCACATCTCCAAGCATCATACATCCCGCCGATGGTGAGTTTAGGGCTGGCAATTCTTGACACGACACGCGACACGACCCGCGACACGACACGAAATAAATGGGTTTGGGTTGAGTTTTTCAACCCACCAACCCGCTAACCTGCCAACCCGTCAACCCGTTTATTAAACGGGTCATATATGGGTTTTTCAAAAAATAAACGGGTTGACCCGCCAACCCGTTTATATTCTTAATAAAAAAAATATTTTATTTTTAAATGTATCTATGTATCAAGTATTAATATCTAATAACTATTACAAAAATATACCATTTATTCATAGACCATTTGACTGTTTTGATATTATGACTCGTGGTGAATGGTCTAATGTCATAAGTCGTAACCTATAAGGCTAAGTTTGTAACATGTTTTTATGAATGTTTTTAATTTTCATTTGGATGTTTAAGACTTAAATATGTAAAATTCAGACCCATGAACCCAAATCTGACACACAAACCCGCCAACTTGTGAACCCGTTTAAATAAATGGGTTGGTGGGTCATATATGGGTTTATGTTCCAAACCCGCCAACCCGTGACCCGCCAACCCGTGACCTGTATATTTAAATGGGTTGTGTTTGGGTTGACATATTTTGACACGCCAACCCGCCAACCCGCGACACGCCAACCCGAACACGACACGATTGCCAGGCCTAGGTGAGTTTGCCAAAATCGAATAGTTCATTTCATTAATCCTTATCCAGATTATGATCAGCAAACTCCAAATCAAAATCCATAAGATGAGATCTAGTGCTCCTTATTGTGTTATTACTCTTCTCCAAAACAACACAAAGCTACGATCGAGGAAGATGAATCAATTACTATGCAGAATTCCCCTTTTATCTCCCATCGTAGGGGTTTTATTCTCGAAGCCTTCTGCAAATACCTCTTCAGTGCTTCTACTCTTGTTTTATTTCCATCTGGTTCGGTAATCATACTTTAATTTAATTTTCATCCGATTTCATCCTTTTTAATACTGATATCAGTTTTAGGGTTCTTTGTATATGAGATAAAGAGCGTAATCTTGAGTGCTTAAATGGTTTGTCATCAAATTTGAATTGATTTTGATTAAATTATGAGAAAACTATGTGAATGGTAACATGATCGTGTGACATTTTGGCCCGACTAGTATTTAAAAGTAGATTCTTGCAGTTTGACTTAGGCATTCATAGCTATTGCATATAACTATATAGCTGATGAATTTCTTTGACTACTGTTTCATTACGTGAGTCCTATAGTGCCATAACAAAAATTGAAGGCCATGTCATGGGTACAAATTTCAATTAAGAAATAAAGAAATCCCTTTTTTGACAACAGATTACTCAACAAGTCAACATATAATAGAAAATTAGAAACAAAAGTTTTGTTTAATGACGCCTAATGTTCTAATCTATTAACCTTTACTTTCGTTTTGTTGGTAGTGTAAGAGTAAGGAATACTGTGATTACCACTTGCTTCCGAAATATGATAATGAGACTGAAAATAGAAAATGAAGATTAGATGAACCTAAACTATTTGATTATTTGTGGAAGGTTTAGTGTGATTCAAACATGTATACAGTAAAACATATTTCCAATTTTGGCTGCAAAAGAACAGAAAAGAAAGGTTGTTAAACTTGCAACTAGTTCACACTAATTATAAAAACAATAAGCATTAGTTTTGACTCAAAAAATAGAAGGTTTTTTGTTCTTTCTTGAAATCTGAATCAAAACAAACCATTTAAACTTGGATTATTCTAAACGAATCTTCTATCAAGAAAGATACTCCTTGTTGAAAATCAATTTGTTTTTTTGTTGGTTCCTACTTGTTAGTACTTAGTAGTTAACAGTTAGTTAGGGTTTGTTTAAATCAGAATCTAATTTGAAGAGTTTTTTTAGTCAAGAGAATTTTAGTTTAAGTTTTAATTTTTACTAGTTAATAATTTTTGAATATTTGACAACTTTAGACCCCTGCTCTTCTTCTTTGTAGATTCAACAAACGACCACACTCCCAAAATTCCTTATTGTAAGTGATTCACCATGATTAAGTGCAATTTAATGACTAAAATTCATATATTATTATAACTCAGCATGACTTTCAATACAGTTGGACTTGGTTTCAATCAAGTAAAACTATCATAATGTGGACTTTCTTCATGTGCTTGATGCTCCCTGATGGGTTTCCAGATAGTGTTACTAGTGATCACTTGGAGTTTTCTCTTTGGAGAGGCATTAATGGCACCACTTCTCAAGTTAGTGGTGCTCTTTCCACACAAGTAAGTTTGGTTGATTGGTTTCCCTTACTGATTCATAAGAGTTGATTACTTAAGTTTGCATCAGTTTTGGATTAGTGTTTGTTTAATCAGGTGATAATTGTATCTTGTAGTCTTTGTCATAGGTTGGTGGATTGGGGAAAGGGGCGATTCCAACTGCTGCAACTATGAATTGGTACTCAAAGATGGAATTAGGTATCTAAGTAAAACCTTTTTGTCAAAATTTGGGCGATAAAAGTAAGAATTGTGTGCTTGAGGTTATTGGGCTATTTTGTAACTTTAGACTATGGGTGTTGCATATTTATAAGAGAAAAAGAAACTCGATTAATATTTGCCAATTTGTATATCTATATTAGTATATAATTATTTTGAATATAAGTATATAACAATATAATAACATATAATAGCAAAGGGAGAAGCTCAGGGAATAGAGCAAAATCAACATTGGGAATAACACACTTTTCAATCATCTTTTTTATACCAACTTTAGGGAAATGGATGCTTGTAGGGGAGACATGTTTTCTTTTTCTTTCTTTTTATTTTATTTTCTTGGAATATAATTTGTTGATTTTTTAACAGGTCTCAAACTATTAAAGGTATTTGGAAAACAAGATGTCCTGCTATTAACCTTTCAACATTGTAATGGATCTTAAGGCTAATGATGGATGAGAGTGAGGATATGTTGTTTTAAATATTTATGTTCTTTTTATTGCTATTTTCTTGAATAAGTTTCATTGTGCATTTGTGCTTTTTTTTTTTTTTTTTTTTTTTTTTTTTTTTTTTTTTAACATTGTGCTATTTCTTTAGGATGATACCGTGTTGAAAAAACAAAGTGTGTTTTAATTTTGCACTTGTTTTAGATATAGTGCTTATAAACATGTATATTTTCCTTTTTCTTTTCTTGTAGACTGAAGTTATTTATTAAATAAGTTTCTGTTACACAGATGGTGTCATGGTATTGGGTGTGAGCAGGCTGCAAATAAACCTCTTTTGAAACTTCTGAAAATTGTTTTCCAGATAAGTTTTTTGCACCTATGTATTTTAGTTTTATTACTTTTATATATTATTTGTAATTTGTTTATTGATCTTGTGGTTCATATTTTTCATGTTGCGGTTGTTCCGTCCATATAAGACAACTTAAATGTTTTTATACACAATAAAAAATGGGTAATTTAGTCTCTTTTATCTTACTTTTGTATTCATGTATTTTATATAATTTGATGCAAGTATTCTTTTTTTATTTATATATAGACACCTGTTGAAAATCTAGAGCTTGTCTTGAGGGAAGATATCCAGTAAGTATCTTTTTGCTTTCCGTATATCTTATGATTTCATTAAAGTACAACTTTTAATGATATGTCATTTTCGATAGATATGAGATTATGTTCCTAAGCCATAAGCCACAAACACACTGCCTGAATGAATTTTTCATTGTAAGATGCAAAATATAGCGTTTCAAAATTTCAATAATCTTTTTCTTTTGTATATTTACTCTTTCCTTATATAAAACAATTTCATATCTACAATATCATAACTTATCACTTACATGACTAAGTTCAAGTTATTGCACTATCGAGTTATGAAGAAAAGGAAGAACGATTTAAAGAGTATGTATGCCTCTTTTAAAAATATTTACAATTATACCCTTTTGAGATACAAATTATACTAGTTATTTTTTTTTCTTTGAATGTGGCTGATTTGAGGCAAAGGTTCTTACATTCTATTTCCCCTAGTGGTCTAATAGGTGATATGCGAGAGGTAGTTCCTTCTTTTGGTTTTTCCTTCAGTGCACCAAAAAAATATGGATATCCATTAAGGAGAACAAAGCCCTTATCTTCCAACTCACAAGGTAATAATTGTAGACTCTTTTTATAAAATATCACATTATGTAAAAAGATTAAAAGCTTTTTTCAAATTTTTCTGGTGATGGTGGCAACTTTAAGATGTGAAGAAATTGCTAACGAGAAATATTCTTTGTTGGTCACAAATGAGGTACGTATTTTGGTAATGAATTATTTTTAAACGTTATTTTTTAGATATTTAAGTTGAATAAGTTTTACAATCTAGTTATGTGTTTGGCTTTAGAAAGAAGCTTAGTTCAAAAACAGTTGAACTTTCATGTTTTTGGTCACACTTTCAAAGTGATAGCAACATAATTTAGAAGTATGTTGCTATACTTTCAAAGTATATCAATCTATTTTGAAAGTATATTGCTACTACTTTGAAAATGGACAAAAACATTGGGAATGTCATGATTTTTTTGTCATTCTTTCAAAGTAATCTAGTTATGCTTTCTTTTGGTTCATTCATACAAGAGTAGTAGAAGGTATGGAGAGTTAGAGACAAATGGTATATATGGTAAGGCGATATTTTGGTAATTTTTTGAACAATAACATTATAGTAAGCTAGTAGTAGTAGTGACCTACATTTTTATTAATTTATTTAAAATGCCATGTAGCACTTCTATAGTTCCATGCAATTCAGTCAAGCACCGAGATCGCCTTCTGAATGTCTCCATAATGATGGTAATCAGTTTTATGTGCTTTTGTCTTCTGTTTGTTCTTACATAATAGTTTATTTGTTCTTAATGCTAAATTATTTATTTCTAAACTATGAATCATGTAACTATATTTTGAATTGTCTTTGTTCTTGGACAGGAAAATGCTAATACTGATTTTAGAGTATGAGATAACATGATTTTATTCAACCTAACATGGAGTTTGGGAAATTTATATGCAATTAAGTTTCCAGTTTATTTATTTTTTTATTATTATTTGTTTACTTTTGTTGTTTACTTTATGTTTATCACTTATTTGGGTTCACATTTATACATATTTGATATTTACTTAAATATTTGATTCAATAAGATCAAAACCATTGATGAAAAAAAGTAGCATTTTTATTTTTGTCTATGTGCTACAATTTAATTATTTATTTTATTGTATATTATCGATTAAAAATATAGATATAAATAGCCTCAATTCTAGAATCTCGTTAGTATTTATCGGTGCAAAATGTGTCATAAAATAATTTTTTGTATTTGTGGTAAATAAAAAATGCCACTAAAATCAAAAAATGTATAACTAAATATAGAATGAATTCTTGAATCAAATGAGCATTCAATGACACAAAAAATGTGCCACAAAAACTTTTCTTCAATTGTGACAAATAAAAAGTGCCACTAAAAGTCCAAATTTCTGCGGCGGCAAAAGTAAAATGTGCCACTAAAAGGATTTAGTGGGAGCATTTCTAGTGACACTTATTATGTGTGCCGCAGATTCTTTGACATGCCTTTAGTGACATTTTTTTGGGGGCTTTAGTGACACCTTTTGTGTGCCACTAAAAAACATATTTTTTTGTAGTGATCCCGTGCAAGAGAAGATAGTGGCGGTCGTCAGTAGTGTTTTGTAGTCGCGTACGGTGGTAGCGGTCATCGGCGAAAGTTGCGGTCGCTTTTTTTTTTTTTTTTTTTTTTTTTTTTCCAGATCTAGAACCACCACAAAGAAGGGAGGTGGTGATAGTAGGGTAGCGACGAGGGAGGGAGAATACAGACGTTCGACTGACGTCAACGACGGTAGTGGCAACATCGACAATGACGACTCCGAGGCGATAGGTAGTGTTGGGTGTGTGTTCTTGAAAGTTGGTAGAAAGGTTTGAGAGAGTATGAGAGTGTGTGAGTCTATGAGTCTGAGGGTTTAAATCTAATTTTAAGTATTATTGTTTGAATAACAAAAATACCATTAATGAAAGTGGTTTCTAAATTTGGGGTCCTATTTGATCATATATTATATATATATATATATATATATATATATATATATATATATATATTATATATATATATATATATATATATATATATATATGGTGAGTTCTATGGAAAACAAATAACTAGGTCAATATATGTTGGAACCAATAATCAAAATGACATGTGTCTACTTCTTTATTTACAAGTAATATATTATGGAAGTTATTTATTTAGTTACCCTAAAATGATACATTGTCATATTTTCATTGGTTCAAATATGTGTTATCCTAATAATTAATTTTCATATAACCTTTCCATGTATATATATATATATATATATATATATATATATATATATATATATATATATATATATATATATATATATATATATATATATATATATATATATATATATATATATATAATAGGAAAGTGGTATTTGAGTTTTAGGTTTGATGAAAGCCTCCATTGAATAATTTGTAGGAGACCAGTACCGTGTGAGTATTTATATGCACCTCTTTGTGCTACTGAAATCGAAGGAGATCCAGATGTTTCATATAATTTTGATGCACCTATCTTCACCGATAGTATCCCCAACCTAGTATAAGCATATCCAGGTTCTCAAACTTCTAAATTTAATTTTACTACAGAAAAATTAGTTATTGAAAGTGGATCATCGAAGAAGACATGGATAGTGGACGTTCCATGTGGGAGCAGAAGCCTGAGCATGAGGGTGATGAGATCATCTACAGGGAAGAAGTAGATCGTGACCATGAAAGTCAAAGTAGTAGCTATAGGCACGAGTGGTCCACTACCTCTAACCTTCATCCTCATCATCAGATCGTAGGTGCAACTGTTGTTGCGGATGATGTTTACGGTGATTTCTTCCCCAATTACTCAGCTCAACCTCCTCCGTCAACGATGGTAACACCTCACTTACAAAATCAACAGCCTATTCAACAAGGTATCGCTTTAGTTCTTCAGTATATCTATTCATTTCGTCTCATCATCAACAACCAATAAACACTGATACCTAATTTAATTAGTTGTTTTCAAGCTTAGTAATTCTACGCTATATACAACATGTTTTTTTCCCTAAAGCAGCGTTCAAATGTTCTATACCTCTATATCTCACTAAACCCTAAAAGCATCCGCCGCATTACTTTTCTCTTATGTATGCTCGTGACTTTGCATACTCTAATACACAAGCATAAGTAAAGAGAGAAGAAGTCACAGTTTCAGATTCAGAAATGAAAGATAATGCAAGTGTTTAATTAATTTGCTTGGTAAATTTTGTTTCTATAATTAGTTTCATGTGAACGCATACATTCAAGGTCTTATCCACTTGGGTAAGCTGCAAGCTGCTTGTAGTCAGGTTCAATGAACTAGCTACCTACCTCAAGTTTTACTTTACGTGTACAACTCGCCTTCTTCCTCTCTCACATGCTCGCATATTTATCACAAGACCCTTTCGTCACATAAATATTCGTTGCAATCACTTTCACTTAGATTTATCAAAGATTCAAAAACAACTTAATTACTTAATCGTGCTCTTTTCTTTTTCTCTTTTGCTTTACGATCTTACTTTTAGGCAAATTTGTTGTATCACTTAACATGATCAAAATGCTTATAAATCAAAACACATTTCATCAAAATTCGAACTTTGATTCTTTTTCATCAATGACTATTGTGTGTGTGTGTGTGTGTGTGAGAGAGAGAGAGAGAGAGAGAGAGAGAGAGAGAGAGAGAGAGAGAGAGAGAGAGAGAGAGAGAGAGAGAGAGAGAGAGAGAGAGAGAGAGAGAGAGAGAGAGAGAGAGAGAGAGAGAGAGAGAGAGAGAGAGAGAGAGAGAGAGAGAGAGAGAGAGAGAGAGAGAGAGAGAGAGAGAGAGAGAGATGTGGTGTTGATGACTTGATGCCACATGGGGTTTTAGAATGGGAACATTTTCGTTTGAATTACAATCGATATACATCTCACCTACCCAATATTCTTAAATTTAGAACCATCAGTCTATCATTTTCCTTATTTAGTCATTTTCTATCTATTTGACAACCTCACTTTCCAATCTCTCTCTGCCTTTTACTTTGTTTATTTATGAGTAGATGAATACAACATTCGGGATCCACAAAGTGGATTAGATATGCCACGTATAGCTCTAAACAAGAAAAATGGTTAACCTATAACTTTTAAAGATCTATTAATCTATTAGTATCATGATAGGTAAATCTTCACAAAAACTTTTTTAAGTATCTGCTTTGGAATTAAAAAAAA
The DNA here is from genome assembly GCF_002870075.4 of Lactuca sativa. Lineage (NCBI taxonomy): Eukaryota > Viridiplantae > Streptophyta > Magnoliopsida > Asterales > Asteraceae > Lactuca > Lactuca sativa. Next base: position 44,459,270 of record NC_056625.2, read on the forward strand.
AACCATCAACATATTTGAAATTCATTCCTATACTTGTTATCAAACAAGTTTCATGGAGTTCGACGAGCATAATCTGGTTTAGACATGCATATTTTTCGTAAGAATAGTTATGATATACATCTTATATGCGTTTTATGTATTTACCATCCACCTATATATTCATGTTATCCATTAAATGGAATCAATTATTGTTGATTTTTGTTGTACCAAATTGTCATTAAAAGCAATGCAATTTCTTTGTTGTTTTTCATTAAAAAATTATATATACTTGATAGTGATGCCTATATAAGACATACATTCTTTTATACAATTATTGTTCCCCGTTAATTGGTACAATGACATCTTAAGCATAGGAACTCGAAAGGTTCCCAGTTCCTGCAGATCTTTTTATTAAAAAATAATAATAACACGTCAACATAAATAGACATCTTTTATTCGGTGATGTACATATCATTCTTAGCACTTAGATATAATGAAATTAACTTTTGTTATGGTTCTGCATGCATGCATGGTATGAAATTAATAACTTAATTAACTAATTAAGACTACTTATGTTTTATTATTTATTGTGTTCTAATTAATTGCTTGAAGAAACAACGGTGAGAAGACATTACAGAGGAGTAAGACAAAGACCATGGGGAAAATGGGCAGCAGAGATACGAGATCCCAACAAAGGCGCACGTGTTTGGTTAGGTACTTTCGAAACTGCTGAGGGTGCAGCTCTTGCTTACGATCAAGCTGCACTCAAGTTCAAAGGCTCCAAGGCCAAACTCAATTTCCCTGAACGTTTTCAAGGCCGTTCTGAGCTGCGGTTTTTAACAAGCACCACCACCTCCACCGCTGCTGCCGCCCCAGCTCCTGCAATCTCACCGGGATCTCAACCACAGCCCCCAATTAATCATACCATAGCCACCAGCTATCCCGACTTTCTTCAATACGCTCAGCTTCTTTCCAGCAATGATGCCCAACTGCCTTACTTCGCTTCAACTCTTTATCATCAAAACAATATTAATGCTACACAAACGTATTCTGACTACGCTTCCCACCAATCTTCTTCTTCAGCATCGATGGTTGGATCATCAACAATGTCATTCCAGCCAAACTATAGTGATAATCCAAGTTTGTTTTCGGATTCAGGATCCGACCCGTGGACGCGAGGTGCCTTTGATGATAGCAATAGGAAATGAGCAGCTATATAAGTGTTTTTGTGCTGATTAGTTAACTAATGAAATCTGAGATTTTGACTTCTTGTCTTTTTTTTTTTTTTTTTTTTTGCTAGCTCCATCATGGTCCATATAGACATGAGTAAAAAATCAATATTATTATTTTCTTTCTACTGCTCTAATTTGTATGATATCATTAAATAATTATATTTGCTAAATGCACATATTTAGTATTTACTTTTTCTGGTACCTTGATGTTGATACCTTTGGTCTTTAATTCATATGGTTTACACAAATCGTAGTTTCCAAAAAAACCAGAAAACGTTTTTTTTCCTCTCTAAGTTGGCTATGACTCATTCATGTGAATGCCCCATCTATAGGCACGTCAACGATTACTTTTTAACGTATAACACATAAGTTAATCGTTAAAACTGCTTTTTTGAACCACAAATCTATTTTATTCTTAACTACTCCTTAAATTCACATATCTTATTTACAAATATTTGAATGTTCGACCTTAAGGAGGAAGGAAATCACCGCACACCTTGGGATAAAATATTAATTCAAATATTAAAAGTAAGGGAAATATGCATAAAAGTCCCTATATTTTGGCTCTATTTACAAAAAAATTACTCCTTATTATTTTATTTTATTTTTCATTTTTTGGAATTAAACCACCGAAATCAGTTATTACTTGCAATTTGGCTCAATATTCAGGTTACCGTATGGTTAAATTGTAAACAAAATATCAAGGGTGACTTTTTTTTTTTCAATGCATAATAATTTTTAGCCTCAAGTCTTAGATATTTTTGTTGGAATAGTGTCTAAGGCTGCAACTATATTAGACAAATGTTTGACCCGGTTGTGCATGGTCATTTTGGATTGCCTTCACCATAGCAACTTGATAGGATGATTTATTAAGAGAGAGTAAATATTATTAATATATTATGAGAATAATATAATGAATAATATATTTGTTATTTGATTAATATAAGTCATAGAATTAATTAGAATTAATTTGGTGACTTAAAGAGATTAATTAAATAAAGGGGTATAAACTGTCAATTGTTTGATAGTTAAGCTTTAGACTGTAAATCCATTGGGATATGCTTTGGACGAATTCTAAGAGTGTTAGGATAGACAAAATCGTCCAAAGGCTTATCTATGGAATGGATTTGGATAGCCTTAAGAGAAGATTATCCAATTAGGGTTTAGGTTGTAACCCTTAAGGAGTCTACAAGTATAAATAGACCCCATGGCATAGGGAATTCGACACATCTCATAAAGTAAGAGAACCCTGGCCGAATTCCTCCCCTCTCCTCTCTCCTAAATCATTCTTCTTGCTATTGGTGTTTGTAAGCCATTAGAGGAGTGACATTTGTGACTCTAGAAGCTCCAAGACCTCAAGATCAACAAGGAACTCAAAGGTATGATTCTAGATCTGTTTCAATGTTGTTGTTTAACCTAATTAGTCATTAGAAGACTTGGATTCAAAGCATGTTTATTAGAAAGCCTAGATCCAAGCATTAGGGTTTTGCATGCGCACATAGGAAAGTTCTTATGGCTAAAACCCATCAGTGGTATCAGAGCCTAGCTTGGTTTTATTTAAATTGTTGCTTGATTAACTGAAACAAACCTGCAAAATTCGATTTTTAGGTTTCTGAGTCACTGACTCGGCGAGTCCCCTTGTGCACTCGGCGAGTCCAGGCGTCAGGAATGGCCAGATTTGGGATTTTTTCATAATTATCTTATGGAAACTTACCTTAATCATAATAGATCAATCTAAATCCGATTTTTTGATATATATGACTATTATCTTGATCTAGTTAAAGGTATTTATCAACTAATAAAATATTTAATTTCCTTATATGATAATTAATTAATTATTTTAATTATTTTGGTAATTATCTTGAATAAAATCAAATATAGATAATTAGGATATTAATTGTTAATTGGAATTATTTGTTATTTGATCCTCCATGTTTTAAATGTTTAAAACCTAGATTTTAAAAGTTTTAAAATACAACCCTATACTAATATGATATTACTAGAATAATATATATATGTATAACTAAATGCTAGTCTTACCGTTAGTAGGCCTCATTCACGAAGCCTTCAATTTATTTGCATGTTAGATTACGACATCCCTTTTCTAGTATGTAAATGTTATTGTTGGATCCTATCCCTAATTTTTCTTATTGGGTGATAATTAGGGATTCTTATTCTAACATATGTTTGTCCTTTTCTAATTGTAGATGTCGAACGCAAACAACGCTGCTGCTAGTTCTTTCACGTTGATGAGCCTTTGCCAAAAGGTCACCTTCGATGGAACGAACTTTAGCGAATGGATAAGATACATTCGCACGATTGCTCGTTATGAGGATAAGGAGTATGTCCTCGATGAGAAGCTCGAGAAAATCAACCCCGAAGTTGCTACTCCCGCTGAAATCACCGCCTTTGAAACTCATGAGCGAGATGCAACGAAGGTACATTGCATCATGATCGCCACCATGAACTCCGAATTCCAAAAGTCCTACGAGGACATGTACCCGTACGAGATGCACCAAGACTTATTGGAGAGATACCATCAAAACGCGAGACAAGAGCGTTATGAGATTTTCACCAACATGATTTCCGCGAAGATGGGTCATGGAGAATCTCTTACCGTGCACCTGCAAAAGATGCAAAGGTATGTCGACCGCCTTCGCAAGTTAAATGTTGACTTCGGTGAGGACTTGGCGATCGACATGGTGCTTCACTCTTTGCCTCCGATGTACAACCAATTTAGGATGACCTACCACATGAACAAAGAAGAGGTCACCCTAAGCAAGCTCCAAGGTCTCTTGAGGGTTGCTGAGAGCAATTTCAAGGACAAGTCTGTTGCACCTACTCCCAATCCGTCCGCTGCTCCTGTCTTGGCTATTGGTCAAGGGAAGGGAAAGAAGAGGAAAGCTTCATCAAAGAACTATCGCAAGGTGAAAGCCCGAGATGGTGCCTCTTCTAGTGGGACCAAAGTTGATCCCGCTAAGCCCTGCTCTAACCCAAAGGAGGCAGAGTGCCACCACTGCCACAAGATAGGACATTGGAAGAGAAGCTGCCCAAATTACCTGCAAGCGATCAAAGAGGGAAAGATCAAACCATCTTTCGCAGGTATATACACAATCAAATCTAACGATTATAATCATGCTATTTCTTGGGTTCTTGATACCGGTTGTGGTTATCACATTTGTTCTAATGTGCAGGGACTAAGAAGAAGTAGGGATGTGGAGCAAGGAAGGATCAATCTAATCATGGGGAACAGAAGATCGTCGCCTGTGACCAAGATTGGAGTGTATTCTTTAGTGCTTAGGAATAGTTTGGTTTTAGATTTGAACAATTGTTGCTATTCGCCAGAAATGGCTAGAAACATCATTTCATTTCATGGTTTATATAGACAAGGATTTAGATTTTCTTTTAATAATGAGAATGGTTCTATTTTGGCTTATCTAAATGGTGTCTTTTACTTTGAAGCTATACCATGTAATGGAATATATGAAACCGTTATGATTGTTGATAACTTAGGAAATGATGTTTTGAATATTGATTCTTCCACTAGTATGGATAAAGCATCCTTGTGGCATTGTCATCTTGGACATGTCAACAAGAAACGCATAGCCCAACTCCAAAAGGATGGAGTGTTGGAGTCATTCGACCTTAGGGAAGATGACACATGCGAGTCTTGTTTGCTTGGAAAGATGACTAAGTCACCCTTCACGAGTACATGTGAAAGGGGCGAGGGTCTATTGGACCTAATACATACCGATGTATGTGGACCGTTTAGATCAACCACGAAGGATGGGAACCGCTTCTATGTGACTTTTACCGATGACTATAGTAGATATGGGTATATCTACTTAATCAAGCAAAAGTCAGACACCTTTGAAAAGTTCAAAGAGTTCAAGAATGAAGTGGAGAATCAATTGGGCAGGAAAATCAAGATGCTTCGATCCGATCGAGGAGGAGAGTACCTAAGTCTTGAATTCCACGATTATCTCAAGGAGTGTGGAATAGTTTCACAATTGACGCCTCCTAGGACACCGCAGTTGAATGGTGTGGCAGAAAGGCGTAATCGAACCTTATTGGATATGGTTCGCTCTATGATGAGTCGTGCTTCACTACCTATCTCTTTTTGGGGGTATGCCTTAGAGGCTGTCGCCCATATCCTTAACCGAGTCCCTACTAAGAAGGTTGCCAAAACACCTCACGAGATGTGAACAGGGAAAGCTCCCTCGTTGGCACATATCAAGGTTTGGGGTTGCGAGGCTTTCGTAAGACGAGATACTCACGACAAGCTTGAACCTCGAAGTGAGCGATGTATTTTCATCGGCTACCCGCAGACATCCTTTGGATATCTCTTCTATAGACCGAAGGACAATGTTGTCTTCGTTGCGAGGAGAGGAGTTTTCCGAGAGCGAGAACTCATGAGCCAAGGAGACAGTGGGAGGCAAATCGAACTTGAAGAGATTCAAGAGTCGATAGATGAAGGAACCTCTACCGTTGGCATTCAACCCGAGGAGGAAACTCCGGTTGAACCGATTGACGAATCCTTACCTCTTAGACGTTCCGATAGAGTTAGAGTTCATCCCCAGTTTTATGGCTTTCATTTTACTACCGAAGGGGACACGTATATTAGTGATGGTACACTAGTAAATCTTGATGAACCTAATAACTATAAGGAAGCCATGGCAGGCCCGGAGTCTGTAAAGTGGAAAGAGGCAATGGATAGCGAGATCCAATCCATGTATGATAACCAAGTTTGGAATTTAGTTGATTACGTGCCCGGACGTAAGACCGTTGGGTGCAAATGGATCTTCAAGAAGAAGACCGACGTGGATGGGAACGTACACACATATAAAGCGCGATTGGTCGCGAAGGGCTTTACTCAAACTCCCGGAGTTGACTATGATGAGACCTTCTCACCAGTTGCGAAGATTAAATCTATTAGAGTGATGCTAGCGATTGCCGCATTTCATGATTATGAGATTTGGCAAATGGATGTCAAGACCGCTTTCCTTAACGAAAAGTTGGCTGAGGATGTTTACATGGCTCAGCCAGAGGGGTTTGTGGATCCGAAGCATCCGGATACAGTGTGTAAGCTTGAGAAGTCCATTTATGGACTTAAGCAAGCGTCTCGCAGATGGAATCTTTGCTTCGATGAGAAAGTCAAAGAGTTTGGATTTGTACGAAGCGAAGACGAATCTTGTGTATATGTCAAAGCCAATGGGAGTATAGTAAGCTTCCTCGTTCTATATGTCGATGACATATTACTCATAGGAAACGACATCCCGACTCTGCAGGAGGTTAAGTCCTGGCTCGGGAAGTGCTTCGCTATGAAGGACCTCGGAGAAGCTTATTACATTTTGGGAATAAGGATAGTAAGAGAAAGAAGTAAGAGACTAATTGGACTTAGTCAGAATACTTACTTAGAGAAAGTACTAAAACGTTTTAGTATGGAAAACTCAAAGAAGGGAGAACTACCGATACAAAGTAATGCCAAATTGAGTAAGACTCAAAGTCCGAGTACCGAAGCTGAGATAGCAGAAATGAGCCAAATACCATACGCTTCCGCAGTTGGCTCAATCATGTACGCTATGACTTGTACTCGCCCTGATGTAGCCTTCGCTTTGAGCATGGTTAGCAGATATCAAGGGAATCCTGGCAAAGCACATTGGATTGCGGTGAAAAACATCCTTAAGTACCTTCGGAGGACGAAGGAATGGTTCTTAGTCCTCGGAGGGAGTGATGACTTGAAGGTGCGAGGGTATAGTGACGCCAGCTTTCAGACCGACAGGGACAACTACCGTTCGCAGTCGGGCTGGGTCTTTACCCTAAATGGAGGAGCAATGACATGGAAGAGTTCCAAGCAGGAAACCGTAGCTGATTCAACGTGCGAATCAGAGTACATTGCAGCGAGCGAAGCGTCGAAGGAGGCAATATGGCTAAAGAACTTCATCGGTGATCTTGGAGTTGTACCTGCCATAAAGGAGCCAATGGAGATTTTCTGTGATAACGAAGGCACGGTTGCCTTGACCAAGGAACCGAGGGATCATGGTAGATCAAGACATATCGACAGAAAGTATCACTTCATTAGACATCGTGTAGAAGAAGGACAACTCGTAGTGAAGAGGATATCATCAGAAGATAACCCAGGAGATCCGCTTACGAAGGGACTGAGTAGGGTTAAGCACTTGCAGCATGCTAGGAGTATTGGGCTGAAGGATGATATTAGCATAGATTAGATAGTATTAGAAACGTGTAATAGATAAATGTAATTGACATTTGATGATTAAATAAAGGAGTTTTATTTATGAGTAATGTTACTATCTTATGTTAATTGTTTAGCTATTGTTTCACTTTGCATGTTTTGACTTCTAGAATAACTGAGTTTATTAGGAATAATCGAATTGTTCAAATGGTCCACAATCGTTCATATGTTGGGAGTAGATATGAATGAAGATTGTCATGAATTGGTGTGTAGAATGTCTAAATGGTGTTAGACATAGCAAAGGATTGCTGCAACGTTCATGAGTGCTTATGAACTAGTTTTGAGCATTGGAATAAACCCGCGCTTGCTGGAATCACCTTATGGAATACGATATAAAAGGTGATCGCAAGACGATAATATCATATAGTCTTAAAACCTAGATATATGGTTTATTATTTGTTAATTGATTATACATTGATAATACGAAAACGCATCAGTAACTTGGTGTTATAAAACGTATTGTTGTGAATAGTTGGTTAATGAATAAGTAAATGCATATAAGTCGAAGTTTATCTGTAACTTTTATCTAAGAAGGTAAAAGCGATATCTCGGCCGCTCGATGATTTGATTTGACTTATGTGCCGGGCCCGGTCAGAACTGAATTGATGTGTTCGATTAAGTTCTATGTCAAATAAATCAGAGATCGAGAAACCTAAATGCTTGACTAACCATTCCATAGGATTGTCAGCATGATATCTAACAGAGGACTGTACGTTCCCTTATCTAAAGGACAAGATTGATTAGATCATAGTTGACAGCGTCTTTGAGAGCTATGATTGTAAACCGATTTGTACTTGTGAATATAGTTACTAGACTTATCCAAGTGGGAGACTGTTGGAATAGTGTCTAAGGCTGCAACTATATTAGACAAGTGTTTGACCCGGTTGTGCATGGTCCTTTTGGGTTGCCTTCACCATAGCAACTTGATAGGATGATTTATTAAGAGAGAGTAAATATTATTAATATATTATGAGAATAATATAATGAATAATATATTTGTTATTTGATTAATATAAGTCATAGAATTAATTAGAATTAATTTGGTGACTTAAAGAGATTAATTAAATAAAGGGGTATAAACTGTCAATTGTTTGATAGTTAAGCTTTAGACTGTAAATCCATTGGGATATGCTTTGGACGAATTCTAAGAGTGTTAGGATAGCCAAAATCGTCCAAAGGCTTATCTATGGAATGGATTTGGATAGCCTTAAGAGAAGATTATCCAATTAGGGTTTAGGTTGTAACCCTTAAAGAGTCTACAAGTATAAATAGACCCCATAGCATAGGGAATTCGACACATCTCATAAAGTAAGAGAACCCTGGCCGAATTCCTCCCCTCTCCTCTCTCCTAAATCATTCTTCTTGCTATTGGTGTTTGTAAGCCATTAGAGGAGTGACATTTGTGACTCTAGAAGCTCCAAGACCTCAAGATCAACAAGGAACTCAAAGGTATGATTCTAGATCTGTTTCAATGTTGTTGTTTAACCTAATTAGTCATTAGAAGACTTGGATTCAAAGCATGTTTATTAGAAAGCCTAGATCCAAGCATTAGGGTTTTGCATGCGCACATAGGAAAGTTCTTATGGCTAAAACCCATCAATTTTAAGATTAATTAGAAGGTGTTGGAATTTTATTTTGAACCTCAAACTTTTAAGCAAAATAACTTATTGATTTATATGTGGTGATAAAATGAGTTTTTTAAAGAGTGTTTTGGATTAGTTTTTGTGATGGAAAAAACTAATAAGTTAATAAGTTGTATTTTAAAAAGTATTTGTCTTAACTTCTACATGTTTTAAGTGTATTTGATTTTTACAATCGAAAAAGTTATAAGAAATTTAAAAAGTTAGAAATCTTAACTTATTGAAATCATCTTTTTTTTAAACACCCTCTAAATTATAATTGACTTTTGTTGAAACAACGATTATAATCTGTTTGATTTTAATATATGATTATAAATAAATACATTTTTTTTAATTATAGTTCTATTTAATAAAATATAAAAACCGATTAAAATGCAAAAATATATTGTTATGAAATGTATCTGTCACTTTTTGATGATGCAACTAAATCAAAATTTGATACAAAATATACATCCACAAACCAAGTACTTGGTTGAAAACAGCGCATTAATTCATCCACATATTGATAGAGAAGATGCAAAATAGTCTTGTGCACATGACATAAAAGTTTTATCCTTGCGATAAATCACAAAAAGTACTCTTAATTTATATAGAATATAGATTACAATATACCACATTGATACCAATATACCTATGATTTTAAAAATCCAAATAACAAACATCATACGGTCTTCTTTCTCTCTTGAATTTTCATAATGGTTGCGAATGTTAACATGAGTGGTTTCATATTTGTCTAAAAACCTATTTATGTAATTGGCAAAAAAAATTGTAGCATCTGAATCCTTGAGGTACTTAATTTATTAAATTCTTAGATTTTGGAGGAAGGTCACGACGTGAGCCATAGCGGTCACGACGTGAGTGGTCATTGACCATTTAACCCGCATTCTTGAACCTCACGACATGAGCAAGACCTGGTGACCCAAAACCCTAATTTCCGAGTACTTAATGGAATGAGAGAGCTAGGGTTGCCCATCCTCAACCTCTCTCACTCTCTAGCCTCCTGTAAATCCTAGATTTGCCCTCCTTGAGACCTTTGGCCATTGTTGGTGACCTTGAAGAGCTTATTTGGTGGTTTTTGGTCCATTGAAGTGGAAGAGGACTCTTGTGGTGCTTCATTTTGGCAATCTAGTTTCTACCTCTTGGTCTTGTTGAGCCTTTGGACCTCTGTGAGTCATAAAGCTCTTACATTTTTGCCTCTTGCATGCTAGATCTAGGTTTTAGAGCTTTTTTTGCATGGTTGGGTTGAGTAGCATGGATGAGATCCATAAATTTGGCAACTTTATGGATCATTGAGACATCTTCTATATATGAGGCTGTAGATTTGAGTTTTGGTGTTGGACCTAGACTCCAAGCATGAGTCTTGATCTTATTACCTTTCTTTTGACCTAGTTAGTATCTAATCATGCATTGGACATGCATGACTGAAAATCTATGATTTTTATAATCCTTAGGGTCGAGGAAGGTCCTTTGGAAGGTCCTAAAGAATGTCTGAAAGGATTAAGAGCTTAATGCTCAAAGTTGGTCAGAACAAGTCTCACGACATGAGAAATGGGAATCTCACAACGTGAGAAATGAGGTTGTCTCGATCTGAAGAATATGGTTAGATGAGTTGTGATCAAGTCGACTCACTGAGTGGGTCCGAGTTGAGTCCATTCTAACGACATGACTAGAGAGAATGTCACGATATTTGGGTGAGCAGATGAGAATGTTGATCGTTGACCTAAGGCGGCGACTTCTGATTAGAGTTGACTTTTGTTCAACTCTTGGTTTTGAAGGGTAGGCTAAAGGTTTTCTTTGTATGATTATCTAGGTGTGCAGTAGCACCAGTGTAGCTGACCGTTAGAGCAGTAACAGTTGATTATCAATCGAGAGGTGAGTTTCCTTCACTATATTCATGGGTCGAAGGCACCAATGTCGACCCACCGAATAATGTTTAGAGGCTGATAGTTGTCCTTTTGACAATTTCCTGTTATGCTTGTATGTGCTTGTTGTCTTTGTGACTCTTGTTGTTATGATTATATGCTAGTGGTAGGGGTGAAATAGACCCGATACCGGTTGAAAGATACCGAAGGGGATGAAATAGGCCCAGTATCGGTTGAAAGATACTGAAGGGGGTGAAATATACCCAACACTAGTTGAAAGATACCGGAGGGGGTGAAATAGAGGAGAATATGTATTGATGCGTAGGACGCCTTTTAGTATGAGGAGAATATTAGATAAGAAGGGGTGACTTGCAGGAGTCGAGGTAGTCCTTCAGGAGGGTATAGATAGGTGTGGAAGGTAGTATAGGACCCGTACTACTAGAAGCACATGATTTATACCCAAGACCAGGAAGACCATGATGAATCTAGGAAGCTCGAGGGTGTGAACCTCTTCGTGTGTTTACTAATTCTGTATGTGGTTATATTTCAGCGTGGTGGTGACACGTAATGGAGTAGGGGGTTCAAGATCTAGATTTGGTTCGGGCACGAGCACCGAACCAATTGATGAAGGATTATGCGATTTCATTGCGTCTGAGGTTACTAAAGGCATTCTTGATGCGACCCCCATGATGTTTGGGTCGATCAAGGAGGGTATCATCAAGCTGACGGAGGATCACCTTTGGATCTTCAGGGCCGATTTGAGTGCTAGCCAATTTTGGGCCTACACTATTTCCTTTAAGGATTTCAGGCGATGTGGGGGACCAAAATTCTTTAGGGTGAAGGACCTTATTGCCGCGAGGTGTTGGCTAGCAGATATTGAGTGTGCCCAAATGACGAGCTTCTACCCCCAAGGCATCAAAGTTGAGGTCCGTTGCAGGATGTATAAGGAAGAGAGCTCAGGAGTGGTGGGAGGAGGTTGTCTATACTATGGGAACCCCAGACATTGATGTCATGACCTAGTCGGATTTTGTGACCCGAGTTCGAGCGGAGTTTGCACCAACTATTGAGGTGCACCAGCTAGTGAGGGGGTTTGTGGATATGCGACACACAACTGAGACCGTGGCGGAGATCACCGCCAAGTTAAAAAAAAGAGCCCTATTGGTACCTCAGTATGCTGTAGAAGAGGAGATGTGGAAGACTCGGTACCATGACATGTTAAGATAATATATTCAGGACTTTTTTAGTTTCTCCGCCTGGCTGACACTGGATATCATGCTATTTAGGGCCCAGGAATAGGAGATTGATTTGGAGCATATAGGGAAGAGGAGGGTAGAGTACGGGAAGATGATGTGGGTTTCAGCAAAAAAAAACCTAAGGGATTCGATTGTAGATCGAAGGGACAAAAGGGCCAAAGTTGTTGTAGGAAGAGTAGCAGAAAACATAACAGAGTATGTGGGTGGTCCGGGCTGCTACAAGTGTGTCAAGATGGGACATTTCAGAATGGATCGTACTGCTACTACCACCATCACCTAGACATCATATCTGATTTGCTTCCATTGCAACCAGAGGGGTCAAAAGAAGGCTAACTGCCCAAGTTTAGCATCAGGAGGACCAGTAGCAGCACCTGCTCCGGTGACTCTAAGGATCATTGATGGCTGCCAGGGCAAGGCAAATGCACCAGTTGTTCGGAGCAAGGTATTTCAGTTGACAACCGAGGAGGCTCATGCAACACCTTATGTGGCCATTGGTGCGTATTTTCTCTTTATCTTCTTATTTATGTTATTTGTCTTTCTTATATGTTTGTTTTATTGGTTAGGGTCATTCCTTATGAACGGTATTCCTATGTTGGTCTTATTCGATTCGGGGTCTACCCAATTTTTTTTATCCCTTACACTTAGCAGGAGGTTTGACAAAGTCCCTGGAGATTTGGATTATCCACTAGAGGTTGAGATTGCAGATGACCGTCCGATGCGAGTGTTGGGGGTTCACCGAGGATGCACTTTGGAGTTATTCAGTGAGCAGTATCTGATTGACTTGGTTCTGATTCCCCTGCGCGAGAGCAAGGTCATTATGGGGATGGATTGGTTGAGCCCCAATGGGGCAATGATTGATTACATGCTTCATTCAGTACATGTTTGGACCCCAAGCTGGGGAAAGTTGGTGATCCACAGTGAGATTGCTCAGCGTTGGTCGGCTCTATGTTTGGCAGCCAGAGCCAGACGTTATCTTCAGCAGGGATGTTCCGGGTTTGTGGCCTATGTGATAGATACATGGGAGAAGGGTGAGATAACCATAGATGATGTACCAATTGTTCAGGAATAATCGAATGTGTTCCCGGAGGACTTGCTAGGAGTGCCTCGGGAGAGGCAAGTGGAGTTTCAGATTGATTTGGTTCCAGGTGCGGCTCCGATAGCCAAAACACCTTATTGGTTAGCACCTCCAGAGATTCAAGAGTTGTCTACGCAGTTGCAGGAGCTGCTAGACAAGGGATTTATACGCCCAAGTAGTTCACCATGGGGAGTGTCGATCTTATTTGTGAAGAAAAAGGATGGGACACATCGGATGTGTATTAACTATTGGAGTTGAATAAGCTAATGGTGAAGAATCGTTACCCACTTCCAAGGATCGACGATTTATTTTATCAGCTTCAGGGCATATCTTGGTTCTCCAAGATTGATTTGCGTTCGGGTTATCACCATATGAGGGTCAAAGAGGAGGACATGCAGAAGACGGCCTTCTGGACTCGTTATGGTCATTACGAGTTTATGGTGATGCCTTTCAGGCTCACAATGCTCCAACTGCATTCATGGATATCATGAATCGCATATGCAGGCCCATGTTGGATCGGTCTGTGATTGTGTTTATTGATGACATCTTGGTATTGGAGACTCAGGAGCAACATGAGCAGCATCTGAGGGAGGTATTGGAGACTTTGAGGAGGGAGAGACTATATGCAAAGTTCTCCAAGTGTGAGTTCTGGTTACGTGAGGTGTAGTTTTTACGGCACCTTGTCAACCAGAGCGACATTCTGGTCGATCCGACCAAGGTCGAAGCGGTGATGAGGTGGGAGGTTCCGAGGTCTCCATCTGATATTTGGAGTTTCCTTGGATTGGTGGGTTACTATCGGCGATTCATTCAGGATTACCCCAAGATAGCGGTTTCTTTGACTCGTTTGACGAAGAAGAGCATCACGTTTCGTAGGGGGCCTGAGCAGCAGGAAGCCTTTGAGACTCTGAGACAAAGATTATGTGAGGCACCGATTCTAACCTTTCCATAGGGTGTTAAGGACTTTGTGGTATATTGTGATGCTTCGATCACGGGCTTGGGTGCAGTTTTGATGCAATTTGGTTGTATGATCGCTTACACCTCGAGGTAGTTAAAGTCTCATGAGGCGAATTATCCTACACACGATTTGGAATTAGGAGCTATGATGTTTTCCCTCAAGATTTAGCGGTGTTGCCTCTATGGGGTCCGTGTACTATCTACACAGATCACAAGAGCCTAAGGTATTTGATGGATCAGACGAATCTGAACATGAGGAAGCACAAGTGGTTAGACGTGGTAAAGGATTACGATTGTGAGATTCTTTATCACCTTGGGAAGGCCAACGTGGTGGCCAATGCTCTCAGCTGCAAGGCGGTCGCGACTCTGATCAAGGATTTATGTTTGAGGATGACAATGATTACCCCACTATTAGAGTAGATTTGAGTGGCTCAAGTTGAGGCTATGCAGGAAGAGCACCGAAATAGTGTGCACATAGTGGGTAAGGTGGCTTCCTTCGATTATGATAGTTGGGGGTTATTGACCCTTCATCGGAGGGTGTGGGGTTCCATAATGGGGTGGTGTGCGGCAGGTTTTGATGGAAGAGACGTATAAGTCGAGATTCTCTATTCATCCCGGAGCGACTAAGATGTATAAAGATCTTCGGCCTAATTATTAGTGGCTATGTATAAAGTGAGATGTGGCATGGTATGTGGAGAGGCGCTCGACTTACAGGAAATTCAATGCCGATCATCAACGACCCCATGACAAAATCAAGCTGTTGGA
Organism: Lactuca sativa; assembly: GCF_002870075.4. Classification (NCBI taxonomy): domain Eukaryota; kingdom Viridiplantae; phylum Streptophyta; class Magnoliopsida; order Asterales; family Asteraceae; genus Lactuca; species Lactuca sativa. The sequence continues at coordinate 44,474,286 of NC_056625.2, forward strand.
TATCCCCATTTGGAAATGGGAAGACATTACGATGAATGTTATCACCAAATTGCCTCAAACGGCATGCGGAGTGTATTCTATATGGGTCATCGTGGACCCACTGACCAAGAGCACGCATCGTATCACGATTTAAGTGAGTATATCTGCAGAGAAGTTAGCAGATATCTACATTCGGGAGGTTGTGGCACGTCGTGGGGTGTCGGTTTTTAGTGGTCTCTGGTAGGGATGTTCGGTTCACTTCCAGGTTCTGGAAGAAATTCCACAAGGAGTTGGATACTCGTATGCACTTCGGCATGACTTTTCACTCGCAGACTGATGGTCAGAGTGAGCGGACTATCCATACATTGGAGGATATGTTGTGGGTGTGCGTTCTGGATTTTGGCTGCAATTGGGATACATACCTTCTGTTAGCAGAATTTCCGTATAACAATAGCTATTTTGCCAGCATCGATCGGCCTCCTTTTGAGATGCTCTACGGGAGGAAGTATAGGACCCCTATATGTTGGGGTGAGGTCGTCAGTGGGTTATGGAGAGTACCAAAGTGTTACTTAAGATGACAGAGATGATTCTGTCGGTTCGTGGTAGACTTCAGATAGCGCAAAGTCGGAAAAAAAAGCTACGTAGACAGACGTCGATCAAACTTGGAGTTTCGGGTTAGGGATATGGTTCTTATTAAGGTGTCACCTTGGAAAGGTGTCATCCGATTCAGGAAGAGGGGCAATTTGGGCCCCGTGTATATCAGTTTATTGAAGGCTTGGACCGGGTGGGCAGGGTTGCTTATCGCTTGGATCCACCTAAGAAGCTTAGTCAGATCCATAGCACGTTTCATGTCTCTCAGCTGCGGAAATATTTGGTTGATGATTCTGCAGTGGTTCAATTAGAGGATATCCAGGTGGATGATCACCTGAATTATATTGAGAGACCGGTGACGATCCTTGATCGGATGACGAAGGCCTTGAGAAACAAGGTTGTGGGTTTGGTGAAGGTGCAGTGCCAACAGCGAAAGGGTTCATAATGGACATGGGAGCCTAAGGATAAGATGGGGGAACATTATCGAGATTTATTTACAGCGGCGGACTTCGAGGACAGAGCCTGATTCAAATGGGGGAGAATTTTAGAATCTGAATCCTTAAGGTACTTAGTTTATTAAATTCTTACATTTTGGGAGGAGGGTTACGACGTGAGTGACCATTGACCATTTGACCCGCATTCTTGAACCTCATGACATGAGCAAGGCCTAATGACCCAAAATCGGTTGAAAGATACCAAAGGCACCAACGTCGGACCACCGAATTATGTTTAGAGCTTGATAGTTGTCCGTGTGACAATTTCCTGTTATGCTTGTATGTTCCTGTTGTCTCTGTGAATCTTGTTGTTATGATTATATACTAGCGGTAGGGGGTGAAATAGACCCGATACTGGTTGAAAGATACTGAAGGGGTGAAATAGACCTAGTACCGGTTGAAAGATATCGAAAGGGGTGAAATAGACCCAATATCTGTTGGAAGATACCGAAGGGGGTGAAATAGTCCAGTACTAGTTGAAAGATACTGAAGGGAGTGAAATAGACCCAGTAGCGGTTGAAAGATACCAAAAGGGGTGAAATAGATCCAATACCGGTTGAAAGATATCGAAGGGCGTTAAAAAGACCTAATATGTTTTTTACTGTTATGCATGTATGGTATGATGTATTTTGGGAGAGCTCACTAAGCTTTGTGTTTACAGTTTTCAGTTTATGTTTCAGGTACTTTCAGTTCAAAAGAGAAGGGTCCGACTTGATCGCACCGCATCCGCTCATGTTTTCCGCATTATTTGGTTTTGGGATTTGTACTATGATATTATTCACTATGATACACTTTCCGTTGTTTTGACATGATTATTGGATGTTTGAAATGAATTAAAAGCAAAGTTTTTGCCTAAAATTTTGGGATGTTACAAAATTTCGTCTGCATATCATCTTCCTTTTAATCGTGTTTTTGATACACATCAACCCACATGAAGATTTTTCAACCAAATACTTGGTATGTGAATGTATTTTGTATCAAATTTTGATTTAGTTTCATCATAAAAAACTGACAATACATTTCATAACAATATACTTTTACATTTTAATGGTCTTTTATATTTTATTAAATAGAAGTATAATGAAAAAATTGTATTTGTTTATTATCATTTAATAAATGTTAAACAAATTGTAATGGTTGTTTTAGCAAAAATAGATTACAACTCAATCTTAAAATAGATAAGACTTGAGGTTAAAAATAATTATGCATTGAAAAAAAATACCTAGCTATATTTTGGCCTATTGACAAAGAGTACCATTGATATTTTGTTTACAATTTGACCATCAAAACTTGCTATTGTTTGTGGTTATCTATAATCTGAATCAAATTGCAAGTAATTGTCAGTTCTAATGGTTAAATTGCAAAAAATGATAATAATAAAATAAAAAATCAGGAATAACTTTTTTGTCGATAGAATCAAAATATATGAAATTTTATGCATATTTTCTTAAAATTAATATAATAATTTATTGATAATTTAAATACTTATTTAAATTTAAATTTATATAGAAATATTAATTCAGAAAAAATAAAATGTTAAAGAGCTTTGACACTCTAAGATAAACAGTAAAACGTAAATATTACAAAATACTTTTTATGTTTTAATTAATACAAACAAACATTACATTCATAATAATAATAATAATAATAATAATAATAATAATAATAAATATAAGTAATATAAGAATATATTATAATATAATAGAATATGAGATTGGTGGTTAGCTAGCTTGTTGGTATAACATACTCATAAACTCTATTAATATCATTTATATATAATAAGGGATTTGAACCATCAACTTAAAAAAAAAAAAAAAAGACAATATGTGATACCGTTAGATTAAAAACTCTTTAGAGTTGATATTAAGTATCAACACTTTCATTTGTCGAAATAGATTTGCAAAAGATTATATAACATCACTATTTTATCTCCTCGCTTTGCAACTATTTTACAATGTAACTGCTACATGTCATCAAGGTTGTCAATCTTTTGTCATATACTTTAAAAAAAATGTTACAATCTAATATTATAGCTTTATTTGATTTGATTTCAAGACCACAAAAAACACATCCTAAAAAACATTGGTTTGTCTAATTAATAAATCTCTAATTAAAAGATAATAAAATTAAAGTTAAAAACATTAAAACATATTTCGACCATATAATGTAAAGATCTTATATTATCTTAAAACGCGGAATATGCATGTTAAATTCACCAACTTTCAAACTAGGGCTGCAAACAAGTTGAGCTCGGGCCTGATTAGGCTCGGGATCGGCTCGTTTCGAGCCTTGTGGTACAAAGCTTGAGATCGGCTCGTTAAAAATTGTACGGACTCGAGATCGGCTTGGGCTCAGATTGTATACGGTGTACTTTAATTTTCTAAAATGGTATTTATTAAATTATTATTTATTTTAATATATAAAAATAAAAATATTTTTATTATTATATATATGTAGGCTCACAAGCCTAATCGAGTCAAGTAACAGAGGCTCGAGCTCGTTTAATAAACAAGCAAAATATTAAGCTCGAGCTCGGCTCAGGCTCATTTAAAATCGATATCGGGTCGAGCTTTTAACGATTCAATCTCGAATAGCTTACGAGTAGTTTGATTCGTTTGCACCCTATTTCAAACTTTAAAATAAACATTAATAATAAGATAATTTTTTATAAAAATATGATTTTTTTTTGAATTTTTCAAACATTCATACTTATATTTATTTATATTGATAAATCATGCATTTTTCTTTTACAATTCACTCGTTATCCATATTTAAATAAATAGTATATCTAAGACATATATTTAGCGATTAAATATGTATAAAAATTAGGTTATTGACTAAATATATATAAAAGGTAAAGATGTTCAATAATAGGACACGATCATCGTTCGTTGGTAGATCCCAAATACTTTGATGATTAACATGCTCGATGAAACACCGATTGTTATTGTTTTGGTTTGTTCGAGAAGGCTCTTTGATATAGAACACTTGTTTAGCTTGTGAAGCATATATGAGTTGATCATCTTTGTATGCTTCGCGTCGTGTGTCGATACTGGTGAAATTATCACCAGAAATAACTCCTGATTGAGTATTAAACCACTTGCACCGAAATAGTACAATTGAATAATCATGTGTATACCGCAACTCTATAATCTATTCTAACTGGTGATAATATTTCTATCCTTTTTCACCCACCACTGAAACCCCAAAGTTTTGTGTTATGCTTTGTGCGTCACGACTACGTACAATAAACCTAACACCATTGACTATGCATGCAGTGTAAGCTGTATAAGCATTCATTTGCGGACCCATTGTAAGAGCCGTCAACTCTTTGTGGAATTATGTAGAGTTTTCTGTTTTCATTTGATGAACCTAGCAAATATAAAGTAATATGTATTATGTATTCTTTATATCACTGAAACAAATTTATTTCTTAATTTATGTTACCTTTTCATGAAACCAATTAGGAAATTATCTCTTTTCATCACTTTGGGGATGTTCAGATTTGAATTTCCTGCGTTGATGACAAAAAGATGCAGAATTCATAGATGTAAAAAGATTAAAAAAAAAACTTGATGAAAGTTAGAGATAAGAACAATTACTTGATATACTGTCTGACTTATTCATAGTTATTCAGTACAAACCATTCCATGTTACACGTTTCTATTAAATTATGATTTTTGATTTAAGTTGTGCTGGCCGATCGACATTTAGACTCAAACATCCAAAACTTTGTTTTTTCAACAACGACATCTTCATTTTTTCAGAGTGATTGAATTGATTTTGCACATATCGAAGGTACATCGAACAAAATGATAAAATTTCTTCAGCAACATAACCCTCAACTATAGAACCTTCCGACCTCGCGTTGTTTCTGACATAGGTTTTTAGTTTTTTCATATACCTTTCGAAGGGATACATCCATCTCATACATATTGGGCCTCCGAAAATCGCTTCATTAGGTAAAAGCAAAACTAAATGAACCATAATTTCAAAAAATGTTGGAGGATAAATCAATTCTAACTTGCACAAGATTACAATAATGTCTAATTTTGCTTTCCTTATATCCTCCATCACCAGTGTTCTAGAGCAAAGTTGCTTTCAAAACGTACAAAGGTCTACAATAGGTGTATATGTGTCTCTATCTACCAAACCTTTAACTCCAATCGATATCAAACATTGCATAATAATGTGATGGTCATGAGTTTTCAACCCAATAATGTTAGTATTGGTATCATTCACTTTCTTACTAATGTTAGACCCAAACCCATCATGCAGTTTAACATCTTTTATAAATTGAGAAAAGAGTTGTCGACAAGATTTCATGAAAGAGTATCTTGCATGGGGTCTATGAAACTTGTCACCCTTTCTTTGCAACCATTCATTTCTCTGAATATTTATAATTCTCAAGTCACCTCGTGCATTTGATGTGTCTATACTTTTAATGTTTATTAGAAAGTACCTTACAAACTCTCGTCCACATTTTTCTCAACATGCATAAAATCTACATTGTGTTTCACCTGCAGAGAAGACCAATACTCGAGTTCAAAGAAAATGCTTTGTTTCGACCAGTTCAACTCGAAATCTTGCCGATTTAGCTCCCGACCTTCATGCTCAGGATGTTTACCCGGTTTACGTGTTAGTAGATGACCTGGTTGTTCTTGTATATCGTCATTACTAAAGTGTCTCGAAGCAGGTCTTATCTCTTCCATCCCATTAAAGTTCAACCTCTTTCTTAACGGATCATTAGCATCTAGGAAACGATTACGAACAATATATTGAACTTTATTTGTTGCATGATGCGAAGGAGTGTCTTCTTTGTAAGTAGGACATGCTTTGTACCCTTTCCCGACCTAACCTGATAGACTACTAGGAGCTGAAAGTCGTTTATTGTCTACAACAACATAGCTCTCATCGTGAAGAATGTGTTTGTCACCGCATCTTTAGTACGTATGCCCGAGTTTCACAAACATTTAACCTCTTTCACCAATGACCTAAGGAGATATCATATCCTTACCATGTGCTTTAGGATCGGGAATCAACAAAGTCAACATGAATAATGACTCTTTCATACAAAGCCAGGGTGGCAGATTGTATGTGGTGAGTATGATCGACCATGTGTTATGTGGATTACACGTGTTACCAAATGGATTAAATCAGTTGAAAGACCTAGGTGTACGTTACGGGGTTCACTCGAGAATTCGGGGTATTTTTTCTATCAAAATCTTGCTAATGTTCCCCGTCAGCAGGATAACGCATCACACCATCTTCTGATCGTCTGATACTATGCAAAATCATATTTTTGGTAGTGTGCCTCAAATAATATAAACGACGTAGTCTAGGGGTCACAGGAAAGTACTGTAACACCTTATGATCTACTTTCTTACCCTTGGTGTTTTTATTGATCCACCAGCTCTCTTTACAAACGGGACAAATCTACAACGACTCGTGTTCTTTCCAAAAGAGAAAACAATCGTTTTTGCACATATGTATCGAATCGTACCTCAGGCCAATAGACTTCAGTTTCTTTTTGGCTAAATAATGTGAAAATGGAACACTATTGTCTTTAGGAAATGTTGATTGCAACAACTCAAGGAGTTGATCAAATGAACTATCAGTCCATTTGTTGCTCACGTTAATATGTATTAACTTTGCTAGAAAATCAAGGGAAGAAAAAGTGCAACAAAGATAAAATTTAGTTTCCACTTCTTCTAAGAACTTTGCAAAATCATCATCCATAATGCTACCCCATGTATTCGAGGTTCCTTCATCGAGGTTGGTATCATTTTCTCTCGACTCGCACATCACATCGTCGATTAAATCATTCATTTCGTTACTTGGCAAGACGACTGGGGAATTAAAGAGTCAACATGATAGATCTAAATTGTGTACGACTTACTGAAACCATTTATAAATATATAACATTCCACTGTTTTAAGGTACTTGAAGTAATGGTGATCACATTTTTGGCATGCACATCTAATTTTATCATTAATATCAAGGTGTGACTTGGACTTCTTCATAAAATCTTTGAGTCCTACTTGGAACTCGGGATAGTTTTGATGTGGATTACTAGCCCAACTTTTATCAATAAACATGATGTTCCTGAAGCCTAATTTCAGGTTTAGAGTTTACTCTACGAAAAACAAAAATCAGATAAATTATTAATAAAGTAGATGATTGAAAAAGTATCCCCTGAAAAGGGGACAACAATTCTGAAACAGATAGAGCATTCACAAGGGTAGGCTTCTAAACCCACTTTTTGAATACCTTATCTCATATGTGAACATGCATTACATGATTGTATGTTTAAGAAAAACTCAGTAGCATTTCCCCTTAGCTATCAAGTGTTTGTGTGTGTGTGTATATATATATATATATATATATATATATATATATATATATATATATATATATATATATATTGTGACATCCCCATTTTCACGGCTAGAAAAGACTGATTTTGTTTATGCTTTGTAACTTTGTTTGAAAATCAGAGTAACATTTTAAATAAAAGTGTTGCGGAATTTGTCCCAAAACAAAATATGATAAAGATTTATCAAAAGCATTTTTAAAGAAATGTATTTCATTAAAAAGACTCAGGATGTCATGTTCGATACAGATCAAAAGCATAAACAGTATAATATAAGCCTTACTACATTATTTCATATTTGTAGGCCTATATCCGGAATCCCTCATCCAAAACATCACATCTATGCTCGAGTGCCACTACCTATAATACATGAAATTGAGTGGGTCAGGCTTGGGAGCCTGGTGAGCGCATAGGGTTTTCAACCCACAATAAATAAGTTATTTAATTTCATCAACTAAAAAATAACCCGATTACCCGTTCCCGTTATCCTCACTTTACGTCCCTAAACACCTATCATAAGGGACCTAGCCTAAGGATCATCTCATCAGGATGGACACTACTGCTAAGGGGATTCCTCAGCAATAAATGTCCTTAAGGCAACCATGTGGGGGATGGAGTACCCTGGCGAACACATCGTTCACAAACACGTACAAGTGGCGAGCCTGCTAGTGTTTCACTGGACTGTCTAGAAGAGTCTGTGGTCGTCATCTATACTCTGCTAGATGACAGAATCAACAACAACAACATCGAGGCCTCTCATCATTTTATCACACATCATCTGTTACATCTACCCATGTTTTACCCCAATATTTTTGTAGATATACATATACAGTTTAAATCATTTAAAACATGTATAAAAATCGTTCATTAACATAGACAGCAAGTAGTATTCATACAATATGCACACATAGCACGGAGTTTATATTAAATACTTCATATCTATGTGTAGGATGAAAGTAACTATGCACTCACCTGAAAAGGTGGTAATTCTGACCTCGAATAGCGATTCGTTATCTCAAAACAATTATCCCTCGATAAAACCTAGTATCAATATCACTAGGGTTTAGTCTAACGTTAACCGCGACTAATTAATAGTCTAGCTATTATTACTATTATATAAGCATAAAACAATACTTATATAACCCATAATAATAGCTTAAGTACTTATTATAAGTTCCTAATAACGTTACTATAATTAAATAAAAGCTATATTAAAAATAGCATAGATGTAGCTCACTTACAACGGATTTTATTGAAAACTGGGCGTCGCTTGGAGCAGCGTTTCCGAACCGAAAGTCCCTTTTTCTCTGGACTCCGGGAGCCTCGGGGCTTCCTTCGGGTGCTAGAGGGTTCCCTAGGGTAAAAGGGGGGGTTAGGATAGGCTAGAGAGAGAAAGAAGTTAGAGAGAGAAGTGGATTTGGAGTGAAAAAAATGGCAGTCTTGGCCTTCTATTTATAGGCCTGAACCTTCGGACTACGCTGGGCGTAACTTGCATAAGGGCGCCAACTAGTCTTCGTACGAGCCACACCTTGCGAAAGGGTTGGGTCATCGTGGCATGCTCCGGAACCGCACAAAGGATTGGAATGTTGGGCGTACCGAGCTTCGGACGTTGGGCGTAATTGCGAGGGGCGACGTGTCTTCATCCGGTACAAGCTTATCGGACAACTGGGATTCAGCCACGTCATCGGGATGGATACTACTGCTAAGGGGATTTCTCAGCAATAAATGTCCTTAAGGCAACCATGTGGGGGATGGAGTACACCGGTGAACACATCGTTCACTGGACTGTCTAGAAGAGTTCGTGGTCGTCATCCATACTCCTCTAGATGAAAGAATCAACAACAACAACATCGAGGTCTCTCATGATTTTATCACACATCGTGTATTACATTTACCCATGTTTTACCCCAACATTTTTGTAGATATACATATACAGTTTAAATCGTTTAAAACATGAATAAAAATCATTCATCAGCATAGACAGCAAGTATTCAGACAATATGTACACATAGCATGTAGTTTATATTAAATACTTCATATCTATGAGTAAGATGAATGTAACTATGCTCTCACCTGAAAAGGTGGTGATTCTGCCTTCGAACAACACTTCGTTATCTCAAAACAATTATCTCTCGATAAAACCTAGTATCAATATCACTAGGGTTTAGTCCAACGTTAACCGCGACTAATGTATAGTCTAGCTATTATTACTATTATATAAGCGTTAAACAATACTTATATAACCCATAAGAATAGCCCAAGTACTTATTATAAGTTCCTAATAACGTTACTATAATTAAATAAAATCTATATTAAAAATAGCATAGACGTAACTCACTTACAGCGGGTTTTATAGAAAACCGGGCTTCGCTTGGAGCAGCGTTTCAGAACTGAAAGACCCTTTTTCTCGAGACTCCGGGAGCCTCGGGGCTTTCTTCGGGTGCTAGGGGGTTCCCTAGGGTTTAGGGGGGTTAGGATAGGCTAGAGAGAGAAAGAAGTTAGAAAGAGAAGTGGATTTGGAGTGAAGAAAATGGCAGCCTCGGCCTTCTATTTATAGGCTTGAACCTTCAGACTACACTGGGCGTAGCCTTCGGTTACGTTGGGCGTAACTCGGATAAGGGCACCAGCTAGTCTTCGTACGAGCCACACGTTGCGAAAGGGTTGGGTCATCATGGCATGCTCCAGAACCGTGCAAAGGATCGGTATGTTGGGCATATTGAGCTTCGGACGTTGGGCGTAATTGCGAGGGGCGACGTGTCTTCATCCGGTGCAAGCTTATCGGACGGCTGGGATTCAGCCATGTCATCGATCTTGTCACAGCTTCGCAAATTCACACTCCGACTTCTAAAAATCATAACTCTTGTATACGAGCTCCGTTTTCGACATTCTTTATATCCACGCGTAGGCGTGAACATACTCTACAATTTTCGTTTAGACTTTGTCGGCTAATTTTGAATTTATTTTAAAAGTTATATTATTAACAGGTCGGGACATGATTGGTCGTTAAAATCTCAAAACTTCTTCATCCTACGTCCGTTTTTGACTGTCTTTTTATCATTATGCTACTATTAACGAGGTCTTCGATTATTGTTTAGGTTGTTTTGGCTAAAGACCGCTCGATCTAATATTCGAACTTCGGGTTGTACACTGCTAAGCCGAAACTTCGAAAAATTATAACTTCCTCATACGAAGTCAGATTTGGGCGTTCTTTTTATGGACGCTCTCGGTTGAACGTATTCTACGACTTTTGCTTAGAATGCAAAGGCTAAAATTCGCTCTATCGTAAAGTCACTATTTACGCTTCCCGGTATCGTGTCGATTCCATCGCGAAATTTCAACGGGTCATAACTTCTTCGTTATAACTCGGATTTCGGCGTTCTTTATATCCCCAGAATCCTTGTTTCGACCACTACAACTTTATGTAAAGATATTGGGCTTATCTCAAACTTGAATTTTGACGCTTATTTTTATTCTTTATTTATTATAAGTTTATAAATAAGTAATAAGCACATAAATACACATAATTCACATAGTATTCAAATATTTCATCTTTATTATTTCAAAAGAGTTACAATAGTTGACCTAGACAATTACATCGTCTAAAAATGCTTAGCCCCAAAACCCGGGCGTTATATATATATATATATATATATATATATATATATATATATATATATATATATATATATATATATATATATATATATATATATATGTCAGAAGAGCAAAGATAAAAATAACAACCGAATCTATCTTAAACAAACAATCATGTAATACATGTTCATATCATATATGAGATAAAGTACTCAAAAAGTAGTCCCAAAACGGGGACAACCTGAAATTAAATTCTAAATCAATTTCAGACAGATATTTCTAGGATTCTGATGATTACAAAGAAGATACAAACGAAAAGAATTTGGAAGTTTTTTTTTGTTATTTATCGCATCTAATTTTTGAATATTTTTGTTATTTATGACATCTTACTTCATATGTATTACATTGTTTTTTCTATTTGAGCATTGTACTTGTTTTATGTTTTTGTTATTTATAACATTTTTTTGTTTTTTTTCAATTGTAGCATTGTATTTTAAATAATTATATTATGTTGTTTTCTATTGTAGTGGTTTACTATATATATATATATATATATATATATATATATATATATATATATATATATATATATATATATATATATATATATATATATATATATATATATATATATATATTGGTTTAGGTTCTATGGAAGACATGAAAACCCTAAAAATCATAAAAATGCATAAAAATACTTAGATATCACAAATCTTTATTTTTATTTTATATTATGAATTTTTACAGCTGTTTATGTATTTGCGCTAAAAATTTTTTGAAAAAAACCAAAAAAAAGAATAAATTTCTTTATTTTTTTTTAAAGAATTTCTAAAAAAAACCTGCGATTTTTTGGTATATAAATTCAAAAAAAAAGATTTATAATGTCTAAGTATTTTTTTTATGCGTTTTTAGGGTTTTTTTTTTTTTTTTTTTTTCCATGTAACCCTTCCCTATATATATATATATATATATATATATATATATATATATATATATATATATATATATATACATATATATATATATATATATATATATATATATATATATATATATATATATATATATATATATGAAAAATAGCATTCTCAATAATAGCATCTTACTTTATGTGTATTACATTGTTTTTTTTTTTTTTTTTATCTATTTGAGCATTGTACTTTCTTTTATATTTTTGTTAGTTATAATTTTTTTTTTCAATTATAGCATTGTATTTTAAACAATTATATTATGTTGTTTTCTATTGTAGTGGTTTACTTTATGTTTTTATTGCTAATAATAGCACACTACTTTATATGTTTTTTTTACAATCAACATTGTTTTTTTTTTTTTTTTTTTTTTTTTTTTTAATAAAAAATAGCATTGTCAATAATAGTATCTTACTTTATATGTTTTCTTTTTCAATAATAGCATCCTACAATAATAGCATTCTCAGTACATATATCAAATAAGCAATAGCATCTTACTTATAAGAAAAACACATGCTTCCACATACATACATAATGACATCAAATAGACATACTTTTATGTACACATACCACATATACACCAAATACATATACATTCTAAATACATACATCAAATACACAATAGCATCCTACTTATACCAAAAACACATATTTTCACATATATACATAATAACATCTTACTTATACTAAATGCATAAATTTTCACAAATATACACCAAATTCACAAATACATATAACAAATACACATATACCATATATACACCTAATATACATATTGCAATTAATCTCCAAAATCAGTAAATAGAATCCTTGGTTGCCAGAAATCAGTTGTTGGTGTAGTGGTGATGGTAGTTGTCGCCGGTGATAGCAACATCCGACGGTAGCGGCGGTGACAATGAAGGAAAAAAAAATTTGAATTTTTTTTTTTGCAATTAATCACAAATGCTTCTGGAAATCGACATTAAAATAGAAAGAAAGGAAGAAAGGAGGAAGGAAACACGAACCTTGGAGGAGGAAATCGACAGTAGCAACAACGCTGACGGTGGGAGAACGGAAGTTTCTGGTGGCCGCCTATATCTCTTCTACTATGGGTCTATTAATTGAGGGAGAATCGTCGAATAGAGGTAGAATCATTAGAGCAAATGAGAAAATGGAACTAAATGTGAGCAGAAGGCAGAAAGAGGAAGCGATTGGGGTGTAATTTGCGTCGACCAATAGCGGCGACAACTAAAGCAATATTGGTGACATGAACAAATAATGGCAACATACAACAAGGGAAAATAAGGTGCGTCTTTTTTCGACCTTTAGCGGCGAAAATTTTAGGTCTTTAGCGGTGACTTTATGTCGCCGGTATTGGTTTTGTGCAAAAACGAGTACCCAACCATTGGATTAGATGCACGATCGAACAGTTGAGGTTTACTAGAAGGTGAAAACGCAGATTCAGTCCACTAAGCATTATCGGTGATGCCTTTAGCAGCTACAAATTGATAAGTCACAGCTAAAGGCATCGCCGGTAATGCCTTTATTTTTGTAGTGGAGTATGTATACAATGTTCATTTTAAACTTAAAGGATCACCTATTTTAAACAAAGAAGAAAAAAGGGAAAATAGAGGGAATAACACACGAAGAAAAACTGTGTTGTTTAATACTTCAAAACTCTTATTAGTGAGTGTAAAATACGATTACATCTAATCTATTCATAAGAAATAAAAAAGCTCCCAATCTTTTTGAATAGTAAATAAACTACTCTCCTAACTAAACTCAAACTCTACTTTCCTAAAATGCCTCGAGACTTAAAATGTTGCACTTTGAAGTTTGACCCATTTTGGATTAAATCCAACATTCTCCCCTTTAATCCAAAATTTTCAACAAATCCGTTGACCCATATCCGTGACCCAGTAAACAAACGATTAACCCAATAATCACCCCTTTAATCGGTTGTTCACACCATTTACTCATAACAATGTTGAATCATCGTCTTTTCGATCCATCCCCATTTTTCCCGGACATCGGATCTCCACCTCGGTCATGTCCAAAGTCCTCCATACCCTTTTGATTCTTCGCAACATATGTAACATGTAACATGACATCTTGTTAGACACGTTCATTATCATCTAGACTTTTCTCGGATTCACGACCTTTCCCCGGCCACATCTAAAACCACCCGATTTGAACTCTAAAGCCATAATGTTCACACTGTGTAGTTTGTGCACTCCCTTCTTTTCTTAAAAGCGATACCTTTGACTCTCAATCATATTCCGAGATTTTCTTCCACCGAACGCCCTCGATTCAACCGTCTCCCAAATTTTGTACGCATCAATAATCAACTTGACTTTGATTGAAAACACTGGATAATTTGTTGGAGTAAAAATCAAAACTTGATACGTCATCGAACCTTGTTCTATAAGCAACGAAATCCTATTCTTCTTTTGACAACTCCGACCTATTGAATCAAGCTTGTTTCGAGAGTACTCTTCCACCGAACAACAAGACAAGGTCATGACCACCTTTACCGTCTTTCGTCACCCGCCAAACAAACCGAATCGAAGCCATCCGCTTTTGATGTCTTCCCATCTGTTTACTATGCGCCTCCGATTAGTCTCTCATCACCTTAGAACAAGCCTGATCAAGAGAAACCGGGGTTGCTTGCGATTAAAACCGAATTACGCCCCCTTCAACGTAACCCGATTCCCGTTGTGTTTTCCCTGCAATAAAAAGCTACAGTTTTCTTGAAACTGACTCTCAAACCAGCACCGTCTTAACCTCGCTCTGATACCAAGTGTTCTTTTTAAACTTAAAGGATCACCTATTATAAACACGGAAGAACACGGTAAAAATAGAGGGATTAACACACGAAGAGAAATTGTGTTGTTTAATACTTCAAAACTCTTATTAGTGAATGTAAAATACGATTACATCTAATCTATTAAAAAAACTCCCAAACTTGTTGAATAAGAAATCAACTACTCTCCTGATTTAACTCAAACTCTACTTTCCTAAAATGTCCCTAGACTTAAAACGTAGCACTTTGAAGTTTGACCTACTTTGGATTAAATCCAACATACAGAGCAAAGTAATATATATATATATATATATATATATATATATATATATATATATATATATATATATATATATATATATATATATATATATATATAGGGAAATGATCAAATGAGAACACCTAAAATGGTGAGAACGCGAGAACAGGTATATTCATTTGTGATTCCATATATTCATTTGTGCATAAATGACAAATGTTTACATACAATCAACATGAATGTGATTTTTCTCTTCAATCGAACTTAAAGGCGTAAAAATTTATTATTTCTCCACAAATGAATACATGGAATCACAAATGGATATACTTTGTTCTCGCGTTCTCAACCTTTTTGGTGTTCTCATTTGATATATATATATATATATATATATATATATATATATATATATATATATATATATATATAGAGTGAGAGAGAGAGAGAGGTAAGTTCAATTGAGAAAATAAAAAAGGTTGAGAATGGGGGAACTATTCTCAGCCAATCATTTATCTAACATGTACACCTTAAAAAAAATGCACGTGTCATTTTTTATTAAGGGTATCTTTGTAAATTAGCCATTTTTTATATTGAACTTACATGTTCATTGCTATCAGTTTCCAATTTGATGATATATTTAGTTCGTTTAAATCGGATATGAGAAATTCATTATCAACATTCTTTTCTTTATATAACTCGTTAGCAATTATACGTATTTTTTCCATTAATCGTGAAGTTTGACATCTTTATTTCAGTTTTCTTCTTCGTATTTAGTTTCCGATTTGATCAGGTATGTATATCGTTTGAATCAGATATATCAGAGTTCATTATCAAGATTATTGCTTTATATAATTTTTTAGGAATTACACGTATTCTTTGCGTGTTTGCTGAAGTTTCGAATATGTATTGGAGTTGTTTCATCAGATTTTTGTTATGTAGTTTGAGATCTCTATTTCAAATCGGAGCTGGTTTAATTTTCAATCGGATATATCATTGTAGTTTTTACACTATGAACTGAGAGAGATTGCTTAATTGCATCATCTAATCAAGCTGATTTAAGTTTCTTTCAGATATTTGTACGTTGAGGTGAGATATATTCGAAATTAACCAAGTTTTCATATTTACAACTTTTCTTTTGTATGAAATATTCGATATTAAGATTGTTTTTGTTTATTTATACAGATCATTTGGTTTATTATGTCAAATTCTAGTGTTATTGATGGTGATTTGTATTCTTCTATGTGTGAAAGTGAAGAAGAAGATGTTGAGAACTCATTTTTTTGAAGGTATCAGTTATTGAATTATTTTGTTGTTTTTAATTTTTTTGATTATCATTTATTGACATATGAATATGTTAATATGAATAAATTGTTGTCTTATTCATATATGAATAAACGTGTGATAGTTGTGATTTCGAATTTATTATTATTTTCGTTTTATTCATATATGAATAAGTTATGTTTATTTTATATATTTTGAATCCTCATGAATTTTATGTATTCATATATGAATGTTTTATTAATCCATTAATAAACATTGTTTTTTGTTTTATTCATATGAATTTCATGTATTCATATATGATTGTTTTATTCATGCATTATTAGATTGATTTAGATTTATAATTTTTTAGCTGGTGAATCTTCGAGTTCAGTAGATGATGTGCAATATTGTGGTGATATAATTGGATAACATGTCTATAAGCCAAATGTACCTGTTCAACTTATTCCATGTAAAGGTTTAATCTTCAAATCATTAAAGTTGGACATCAAAATGTATTCTAAGTATGCTGACATTGGTGGTTTTGATGTGAGACTGAGCACGGAGTTAAGGTTTGATAACAAGATTATAAAGAAGAAACATGTTATATGTAATCGCGGTGGCAATCAAAAAAACAAATCTTGTGATACATTGGGTACAAGTGGTGTTAGGGGGAAACGAAATTCAGATTCAAGAGTTATTGGTTGTCAAGCAAAGATTATATTTTAATATGTGTATGGAATTCCAGATTATAAAGTTTTTCAGTTTGATGAGCTTCACAACCATCCACTTGATAAGAGAAGTGATTTAAAAAAAGCGAGGCAAATGTCATATTCAGAAAAAGAGTTTATGGTGCGTGCTTCCACATCAAAAATAGGCCCAACTATGGCTCATAAGTTGAGGGCAAGTCTGAAAGGTGGGTATGAGTTTGTAAAGCTTAAAGTAGTTGACTATAAAAATTTAAAGAGAGATATGAACAGAGTTATATGTTATAAAGATGCCCAAATGATTGTAAACACAATGAATGACCGTCGAGCTCATTATCCAAATTACTCATTTGAGTTTAATTGTCAAGATGATGTTTTGGACTGTATGTTTTGGGATGATGAAATGGAGAAGGCATATTATGCTGAATTTGGTGATGTTATCTCGTTTGATGCAACTTTCCGAACAAACAAGTAAGTTATTCTATCTACTTTTTTATTGCTTATTCATATATGAATATTTTAACTTTTATGTTTAATGTTCAATTTTTATTGTTGAAATTATTCTAATAATATACTGTAACTGTATTCATACATAAATATTTTTATATTTACTTATGAATACATCAAAAGTTGACTTTAATGAACACTTTTTTTTTCTGTGTGTTAGGTATCGAATGCTTTTTGTTCCATTTACTGCTATTGACCTTCATAAAAAATCAGTTACTATTGGAGCGGGTTTGCTAAGCAATGAAAGCATTGAGTCCTACTCTTGGTTGCTTAAAGTGTTTCATAAAACTCATGGGAAAGAACCAACACTTGTTTTAAACGACCAAGATGCTGCAATAAAACAAGCTATTGAGAATGTTTTTCCGAATTCAAAGCACCGATTATGTATGTGGCATATAATGAAGAAGTTGAAAAACAAGGTATTATTTTAATAGATTTCAAATATGTATGATAGTATTTAGTTATTCATAGATGAATATAGTAACTTTTACAAACATTAGTATATTCATTTATGAATATTTATTGATATTTTACTTATTAATATTTATTCATTTATGAATAATTATAGAAGTTTATTTTATTTTTGTTTTAAAATAGATATCAAATGATTTATTTACGACACACAGACTTTAGAAAAAGATTTTCGAAGCTTGTCTGGGACATTAATATGAAACCTGATGTATTTGAGGTGAAATGGGGTTTGCTTATGAAGGAATTCAATATGGAAGACACGAGATGGTTTAAAGACATGTTTACAAAATGTGATTCATGGATACCGAGATATTTTAATGATATTGCAATATGCGGGTTGATGAAGACTACGTCGAGGTCAGAGAGTATGAATTCATTCTTTAATACCTACTCAGAAAGTGGTAATTTACTTTTGAATTTCATGATGAACTACGACACTGCCATTCGAAAGCAAAGGAATACTCAACGAGAGCTTGATAAGGCATCATATAAAATGCAAACACCTCGAGAAATAGAACTACAAGCATCAAAAGTGTATACAAGTACATTATTTTTTGAGGTGCAAAAGGAAATATATAAAGCAAGTTTTTTCTATACATACTCGTATGTTGGTATTGAAGATGGATGCGAAGTTTATATTGTGCAACACAACAACACTAAAAACAAATTTAAAAATGAATCTAAGGTAATTTAATAGTTTTTTTTATGAAAAATGTAATGTTTATATATGAATATGAGAATATTCATATATGAATATGAGAATATTCATATAAATGAATATTCTTATCATTTTAAAATTAGAACATTTTCATACATGGATATTTATTTATTATTATTTATATTTGAATATGTATTATTGTATATGATTAGAATGTAATATTCATATATGAATATTTATATATGATTGTTCATATATGAGTATTCATATATGAATGTAAATGTGTAATTTTTGTTTAAATTGTTTTTTCATTTTTTATTATGTTTTTGTATCAGGTTGAAATAAAAGCTAACAAGAAAGAAATAAATTGTAGTTGTGAACATTTCAAGTGTATGGGTGTTTTATGCAGACATGCTTTTACAATAATGATGAGATGTAGTGTGAAAGAAATTCCTGAAAGTTGCATTATGAAAAGATGGAGAAAGGATGTGATATCAAGAATATATCGTTTTAGTCCTCTTCAATCTGATTAAGGGGATTGTGAGAATGTGAAAATAGTTACTGATTCATATTATAATTTTAAATCATGCTTAGATATTATAAGAGATGACAAAAAGAAATTGGCTTTATTTGCTGAGAAACAACAGATGTTGTTGTAGGAATTTGAGAGTGAGAGTGATTATACATCTACTGGATTGAAAAGCAAGATGGTTGGTGAAGTGGTATGCAAGCTTATGGGTGTTTCTATTCATATTCCAAAAGAGATTAATATTCATGTTCCTCAAGTTCAAACAAATAAAGGTTCTGGAATCAAGAAAATAATTCCATGTGCAGGTGAAGTAGTATATGAAAATTCTAAAAAAGAACATAGAATGTGTTCAGGATGTGGAAAATGAGTTCCTCACAATTTACGTACATGTCCGGTAAGAATTGCATCTGCTCAATCAACAAAATACATTTAGGGTTTTTGTTTTTGTTTTGTTTTTTTCTTCTTATGTTTTTTGGTTTTATTCATTTATGAATATATGCAGATAATAACCATAAACAATAATATTCATGTACGAATAATACACATTTATATTGATATGGTAAATTGAGATGTGAAATATATGTTCTTTTAAAATTAATACATCATATTTGTTTTTTAATTTACTATTAAATAAGTTATATTGATATGATCAATTTATATGTGAAATACACATATTATTTGTAAATTATTCATAAATGAATACATAATATGTGGATTCATTTATCATTGAAGATGTTATTATTTACATATTAAAGGTGAATGAATATACAATGTTGGTATTCAGTTATGAATAAACTTAAATAAAATTGAAAACTAGCATAAATGAATACAAATATGTGAACTTTGTTATACTAATAAATAAGTATTATTCATATCTGAACTTTGTTATAATCATATCTGAACTTTGTTATACTAACATATTACTTCTAACTTAATCATAAATGAATATATCATATTCGTATTCATTTATGAATAAACATAAATAAACTTTAAAAATATTTGAATAAAAAAATGACAGAAATAAGAAAACTTGTTTCTACTAATAAATAAGTTATACTCATATTTGAAATTTGTTATTCTGAGATATTACTCCTAACTTAAGCATAAATGAATATCTCATATTCGTATTCATTTATGAATAAACATAAATAAACTTTGAAAATATTTGAATATAAAAAACTGACATAAATAAACAAACTTGTTTCTATTACATAATCATTTAACACAAGATAATAAAACCTGTTCATAAGCATTTCACAGACTATGTACACGATGTTCAATAACACTTAACAAACCATCTAAAACTTGTTTCGTAGAATCATCTTACATGTACTTCAAATTCATTCATCTTCAACACAAACTGTTCTATACCATCACACTTCATCACAAACAATCATCAATATTCTTTAAACCTTTTTTGAATTGTTTTCATAACCTTGTATGCATGAGTAGTATGCACTTTGAATTCAACTTTTTGATATTTTCAGCAAGATCCAACACTTTAGCCTTCAACATGTTAATTTCCGAAGTTAGCATTCGGTGTGCATACCTTTTCCTGAGCTTCTCTAAAGTAGTTTGTTGAATTACACTTTCTTTATGAAGACCTGGTTTCCACTTTAAGATTGGTTGTCCCATATAGGTCTCCATATGTCTCATTGCAAAAACCCACAATCAACTTTGTTTTTAACTGTTCTCCATGGCATTTCAAGTCGTTGGGGTGTGATACTTTCTTTTGAGATTGCATTGGCTCTTGGATGTTTTTTTTTTAAAAAAAAACTCACAAACAGATTTTCCTGATCAATAAATAATATAAAATTTAGATATGTAATAAATTCGTTCTTTTATGTTGTTGTGAATTGGGTATATACCAAAAGTTTCAATAGTACTCCGTATTTCCCTTCATAATCCCCCTTAACTGCACTGTTGTCTAGAATTTCAATTGATGGTTTCTATAAGTTGAAGACAATCACAAAAATGTGAGCACTTCTAACAATTGGAAAAAATATATGTTTTTATATATAAAATGGTAAGTATTTTGTTGATAAAATATATATAAAAAACAAGTTTAATTAACATACCATGTCAATATCTTTTATTTTCAAGATTTTTTTGTACCCATCGATACTGTCATGAAAGTTCTCCTTGAATTTTTCTATTTTCTTTCATCAGACAATGTTGAAGTTAGATAAGTAGTCTGTAACCAATATAATTTTAAAGGATTAGTAAATTTTTAATCATGAATGAATACATCATGTTGGTATAATAATCATAAGTATATACTAAAGATATTTAATTTTGATTTTTTTATTTAAAGTTGAATACATAATCATATATGAATTTCAGTTGAATATACATAATTATCCTAAAGAATACATCATATTGGTATAATCATATGTGAATTTTAGTTGTAAAAAAAATATAATTTTCATAAATGAATACAACAAATTGGTGTATTCAGTTATCAATAAAGAAGAAATTAAGGTTAGAACATAAACTTATAGAAACTCCAACTTTCAAGAAGAGTCTGTATGGTGAATTTCCAAAATCCCTTCCCAGTTCTTGATAGTTAAGTAAATCAGCCCAAGTGTCTAAAACTTCTCCAAAAATCTCTATGCTTGGATATAGACTTTCCATAATTGCTCTTTCTATTATCTGACCGTATTTTGTCTGGACAACCATATCTCTGCAAATATATAATCAAAATGTCATACATTATTATCTATATAATAATCATATATGAATGTCTATAAAATAAAGTTACTTACGATGTATTCCCTTGCAATTTGAACAACCACTCACATACAATACTCTCCTGATGTATCAACTTAGGTTTTGTGTTTATTATTCTACATTAGAAAGGTGATTTGAAAGCATCGACAAGCTTCTTCTCTCTTGGTTCATCCAGATCATGCTTTGATGGTCCTACTTCAGTAAGAATTGCTATTGAGATTAGATTTGGATTAAGAATTTTTTTTTTGCTAATCTTATCACAACCTTCTGATGGTCGTCTTTGATTTGTTTCTTTGTAAATGGTTCTTTTTTGGTGAAGATTCATTAGATTTTTACTTGAAGTTTGATCTGAATCTTGACTAAGACCTAGACTAAAGCTTGGATAAGTATCTGCATGCCAAGAGATTTATCATATAAATAGTTGTAAGTTAATTATAATATTTTTTTATATTTTGAAATGTTTTTCCAAATTGTTACCTCCTTCGTTTCCTTTTGTCTTGTCAGTTTTTTCTCATTTTTGTTTTCATTTTCTGGCTTTTTCTTTCCTGAAAGATAAAAAAAACATATTTAAATATGTTAATTTTTTGATTAAGTAATTCATTTGTGAATAAGTAATGTACTCATTAATGAATAAGTAATGTATTCATTTATGAATAAGTAATGCATATCATTATTTATGAATAAGTAATTCTATATTTTTTATTTATTCGTATATTTTGTTATTCATTTGTGAATAATAAAACTTATTATATTCATTTATTACTGAATCAACTATTTATCTCTATCTTCTGCATTTCCTTTCTTAATTTCTGTTTGTTTATCTACACCTCCATCTTTCGTGTTCTTAGCTTCTGCTCCTCCTTTATTTCCATGTTCAGAGCTTTCCTTGCCTGAAACATATACATCATATATGAATATTTTATATTTTTTACGCATTTATATAGTGTATTATTCACTTATGAATAAACAATGTTATTAATATAAGTATTGTAATATATTTTAAATCATTCATTTACCTGTATCATCTCCCTTTGTTTTTTCAACTTTTTTTCCTTGTTTATATACCCCTTCTGATTTTCCCTTTTCTGCAATATCCATTTAATATTATATATTAAATATAATTAATTAGCGAATTAATGAATAAATAATAAGTTGATAGTAACATACCTTGAATAACTTGACTGATGCGAGTATTAGTTTTACTTCTAGTCATTGGTGACCCTGGTCAAAATTTAATAAACAAAATTGTTATTGTGTATTAATATTTTTATATATTTTTTAAATTAAAAGTAAGTCAAAATTTACCTATATCACTATTATCCAAAATAGTTTTCATTTCAGGGTCATTCCAGATTTCATCTTCTTGACTATTTAAACTTGAAAATCCAATTCCAAGGACATTATCCACGATGTTGTCAACAACTTTATCCAACATATTTTCATTTTTAGTTTGTTAAATAGCCTCTTCATGATTATTTGTTTCTTCAGAATTATCATCTTTTTTCTCTTCATCATTATCATTTTAATTGTTCTTTCCATCTTTCTCTTTTACTTCAGTTTCACCTTCTTTTTGATTCTTATCTCCATCATTTTTTATTCCTTCATTCTCTACTTCATTTGAATCAAGCAAATAATCTACTTCTGGTTGACTTTCATCATTATCATTGTCTTGTTCACCATTTCCCTATTTATCTTCATTTTCTTTTTGATTATTTGTTTTTTGACCCATTATTGGTGTCAAATTGATTCCTTCAACTCGGGTTTCATTACTTGGAAATTCAAAAAGTGTTGCGCTTTCAGTTTTTTCTTCAACAATTATATTTGTCACATTTTCTTTGAAAATCCTAAAACTTTCCTTTTCAGGGAACTTTGTTATCGCATCATTAAGTTATGAATTCATTTTTTCCTTCATCCTCTCAAAACTATTAAGCATTTTAAATAATTTTGATTCATATGCCTATGTAATAAAAAGAAGTATGATTAGAATTTAATATAATAATTTATAGTAATCTTATTTTATTAACATGTTCAAACTATGTACCTCAACAGAATGATCTTCATCTTTATCAGAATCATTGTCTTCGAGATCTATATCTCCTTCATCTTGTTCATTAACAAATTCTTCATTTAATTCTTCAAGTCCAAATCTAGCTTTTTCTTGTTCAAATGTCTCTCGATATCTAATCTTCTCTGAACTCCAATAACAAATTGTTGGACGGTTATGTGTTACCGTTAAAGCTTCTAAACTCCAATAACAAATTTTTCAGCATAGAACAACTGCACATAAATGATAACTAATTGATATTCATATATGAATAAGTAATTCAAACCATTACTTATTCATATATGAATATATATATATATATATATATATATATATATATATATATATATATATATATATATATATATATTCATATATGAACCGGTAATATTATTTTTTACTTATTCATATATGAATAAGTAATGTAAAACATTACATGTGAACAAGTATATTTCACTTATTCATATATGAATATGTGCTATTCAGTTATGAATAATTAATATTATTAAAAATTGTGTATAAACATTATAATAATTTACCACCAAGAAAGCTGAAGGTCCAACAAAGTAGCTGTTATGTGAGTATGGTATGTATGAGTTATTTATTCTGAGCCAAAACATAGTTGCACCAGTCTATGTTGCTGATATCTGTTTTTCTTGAAATATAACTCAAAGGAAATGAGTTGCATCTTCCCATTGATGTTGACTCACAAAACGTGTTGACAAAAAGAACTATGAAGTTCAATTTGAAATTGAAATCAGCTTATGTGGTACTAACAATAACTTTTTTTGATTTCATTCAGTCAGATGATTGCTCCTTCTTTAAATTATTGCTTCTATTCATCATAACTTGTATCATCTTTAGGCCATTGATCCAGTTGCGTAAGTATGGTTCCACCTTTTGGAATGCCCAACATGTCATGAACAGACTGTGTTGTTACTTTCAGTTCCTTTCCTTTAACATCTATCTCCATTCTCTCATAATCAAATTTTTGAAGAATATAAAATCTCAGCTTCAGTGGTATATCTGTGATTTTCATTTTTAACAAACTTCCAAAACACATAGATCTTACACATTCTTTTTGTTTTTTGCTCAACCAAAGGATTATAGATAGTAATGACTCTGGTGAACATCTGTTTTTCATCGAGTAAAATTCCTTTACCACTGTTTTTTTCTCTTTCTTGATTGGTGACTCCTTTTTTGCCTTCTTTAATGGACGCCTACTTTTAAAATCCGTTTCTGAATCATGTAGTTGTTTTTCGGGAGTTTTCCTTTTTGATGGACTTTTTTTGCTTTGATGCTTTCTTTTCTTTGGTGTTTTTGTTTCATTTTTATCTGGGAAAGGAAAAAATATTATAGTTGAATAAGTTATTGATATATGAATATGATATATGCTCATTGATTTATTAAAATTTATTTATTACAAAAATATAATTAATATATACAAGTTTATTCATATATGAATATATTACATATGATAGGAATTTTGTACCTTTCGCATTTTTCCTCTTCAAATCTGTTTCTATCATTGTTGTTGGGTCTTTATCAGAAATACAAATCTTCTTACCTTCATGCATTAGTGATTAGAAGATAAATAATTTTGAAATACATTTTACAAAGAAACTATTTTATATTAATAAATGAATAAATGGAGACAACATAAATGTATGAATAATTGTTTCCATTCACATATGATTAGCTTTTGAGTACAAACAAAGCTAAGCCATATATATTTATTATTATATGAATACAGGAATTTAATAGTTTTATTATAAAACATATCCAAATTGAGATTGAAGTATTCATATGTTAATAGAAGAAAATTATAGCTGGGATATATAAGTTATTCATAAATGAATATAACAGATGTATCCATATTAATATATTCACATGTGAATATATATATATATATATATATATATATATATATATATATATATATATATATATATATATATATATATATATGTGTGTGTGTGTGTGTGTGTGTGTGTGTTATATTCATATGTGAAGATACTAAAGATCAATCACCAATTTCAAAAGAAAAATATTCCAAAACAAAACAACATAAAGGTATGAATACTTGTTTCCATTGAGATATGATTAACTTTTGAAGGTAAATAAAGGTAAGCCATATATAATTATTCATATATGAATACAGGAACTCAATAGTTTTTTTTTTAATATAAAATATATCCAGATTGAATTATTCATATGTTAATAGAAGAAAATTATAGCTTGGATATACAAGTTATTCATACATAAATATAACAGATGTATCCACATTTATATATTCACATGTGAATATATATATATATATATATATATATATATATATATATATATATTATATTCATATGTGAAATACTAAAGATCAATCACCAATTTGAAAAGAAAAATGATCCAAAACAAAAAAACATAAATGTATGAATATTTGTTTCCATTCAAATATGATTAACTTTTGAATACAAACAAACATAAGCCATATATAATTATTCATATATGAATACAGGAATTCAATAGCCTTTTTTAGTATAAAATATATCCAGATTGAATTATTAATATATTAATAAAAGAAAATTATAGCTAGCATATATAGGTTATTCATAAATGAATATAACAGATGTATCCATATTTATATATTCACATGTGAATATATACATACATATATATATATATATATATATATATATATATATATATATATATATATATGTGTGTGTGTGTGTGTGTGTGTGTGTGTTTAATATTAATATGTGAAGATACTAAAGATCAATCACCGATTTCAAAATAAAAATGTTCCAAAACAAAACAACATAAAGGTATGAATACTTGTTTACATTCAGATATAATTATTCATATATGTATACAAAAATTCAATAGTTTTTTTAATATAAAATATATTCAGATTGAATTATTCATATATTAATAGAAGAAAATTATAGTTTGGATATAGAAGTTATTCATAAATGAATATAACAGATGTATCCACATTTATATATTTACACACACACACACACACACACACACACACATATATATATATATATATATATATATATATATATATATATATATATATAGGGTAAAGTGAATATACCTAACAACCTTATATAAGTTTAGGTACCTAACTCCATAATACTACATCGATTTGTATCATATTTACATTGTAATTGCCTAAGGTTCTTAAACTTCAACCCCATAACTTGATTACTTCCAAAATCTTTAGACTTTCACCAGCATCTTTCTTTTACATCACGTCTTT
Source organism: Lactuca sativa (assembly GCF_002870075.4). Lineage (NCBI taxonomy): Eukaryota > Viridiplantae > Streptophyta > Magnoliopsida > Asterales > Asteraceae > Lactuca > Lactuca sativa. The sequence continues at coordinate 44,501,491 of NC_056625.2, forward strand.
CTATCGAATACCACCTGATGGGCTTCATATCCTACTAGTACAAATGAAATGATGTAGGAGAAATATAATGATGAATTTCCAAATTTTTTTGAAGTAAATCAAGTTTAGGGATGAAGTTTAAGAACCTTGGATGATTGCAATGAAAATTTAATGCAAAATGACATAGTTTGATGAGGTTAGGTACCTAAGCTTATATAAGGTTGTTAGGTATATTCACTTTACCCATATATATATATATATATATATATATATATATGTATATATATATGTATATATATATATGTGTGTGTGTGTGTGTTATATTCATATGTAAAGATAGTAAAGATCAATCACCAATTTAAAAAAGAAAAATATTCCAAAACAAAACAACATAAATGTATGAATAGTTGTTTCCATTCAGATATGATTAGCTTTTGAATATAAACAAACCTAAGTTTTGGGTCTAAATGATGGTTTATACTTTGCTTTTCTAGGAAATTGTAATTTTCTGTCTAGGACCGAAAAGTGTTTACGGCCCATTAGGTGTTTACAGCCGCAAACCCATTTACGACCCATATTCCCCAAGTACGTATATAGGTGTTAGGGGTGAGGAGTGATTGATGAACAGTGAGAGTGTACGGCCAAAAGAGAGAGAAATGAGCATAAGTGTGTGTAAGTCTGTGAATCTTGTGTAAGGAACTTCAATTCTAATCAAATCATAACAAGATTCATATTATTCTTCTTCTCCTTCTCGTCTAAGTTGATCTGGCATCATCCGTTTGATTGGGATTCCGCAGCATCAAGCGGATATGATTGATACACAAGCAGATTTGGGACTTACAATTGGTATCAGAGCGATGTTTATCACTTTCCTCTTTTCACTTACAATTGATCTGGTATCATTCGTCTAAGATTCGAACCCTGGTCTCTCGTCACATCCCTTCACAAGCCTTACCAGCTCATCTACCTTGAAAAATGTTTATCACTTTCCTCTTTTCACTTATATAGTCTTTGCAGCAGCGTACATTTAAAAAAAAATTCAATTTTGGGGGCTTCCAGGGATCGAACCCAAGTCCCACGATTCATCAACCAACGTCTTACCATCTGATCTAGCATTTCACACGCTAATCGTCTTCCGGTTTTAAATAATAAGGACTCCCATTCGATCCTAATTTTGCATTTTTTCACTTTCAGCCTAAAAATCAATTTCATTTTATTTTAAAATTCCATTTTCAACCCAAAATTTTAGTTTTTAATTTTTGACTTTTGACCTTACAATTTTGACTTTGACTTTCAAGTTTGAAGTTTAACTTCTAAGTTTGACTTTTGAGTTTTCAAGTTAAAGGGCGTTTTTGGTAAACAATGAGTTCTTCATAAATCAAAGTCAATGAACTTTCCTTGGAATTTACGTGAACACTATGAATTACTACGTAGAGAGAACGAGGAAGTAAAATACAAAGGGTACCAACTTAGGAAAGGCTAGAAACCATTGAAAGAACAACTAGAGGCCAAGTCTAAGGACTTTACAAAAATTATAGGCAGAGTACAGTGACAAGTGTGTCTATTATAAATATCTTAAGAAAGATTTTGATGTTGTGACTGCTGAACTTGATGCATTAAAAGCAAAATACAAAGATGTTGAATTCAACTTTAAGAAATTTGATGTGTCAAGTGAGGTAGTTACATCGATGATTGAAAAACAATTAACATTCAAAGATAATCAAACTAAGGGGTTAGGGTATCACAGTGTACCACCTCCCTTTAATGAAAACTATAAACCACCCCTTGAGACCAATAAGGAAGAAATTCCTGCTCAGTTTGGCCCACTTCCTGCTCCAGCTTCAGTTAAGACTGAACAATCTAGGCCAACTGAGAATGTTGAGATGAAAGATTCTGATGCTTCTACTTCATGTGCAGTTAAAGTAGTAGAGGATGAGGACAAGAAGAACATAACTAATTCTAGTACTGCAAGTTTTGCTGACTGTCAAACCAATGACTCCTTGAACTCTGAATCTGTTGCTTCTAACTCAGTTACTCCTAACAAACCTGCTATTGAGAAGTACAGGCCACCAAATCAAGTGAAACAACCGACTTGCTGCAACTGTGCTTGTGGGAACAATCATAGACAAGGCAAGGGCACGCCACCAGTGGCAGGAAGAAACAACTTCCCAGTGAAGAAAAAGACAAGTCTTCACTGCGGAATACCGAGACACATTGCCCGAAACTGTCCAAATCACGCATACGTTCCCTACTATGCATAAGGGTGGCAGGATGGCGCCAAGAGGGAGCTTTTCCAAAAGAAACCCCTTAAGGTCACGTTCAGACAATGGCGACTGGAATGCCATGAAGGGCAAGAGTTCAACTCCTAGGGCCAAGAAATTAACTCCCAAGAGCAAAAAGGGAATGTCGACCAAGAAGCCAAATTCAAGAGATGCTCCAAAGAAACTAAGACCAGCTAGGTCAAAGTCATCTCAACGGCCAACATCAGGCTCAAAAGCAAGTACTGAGGTATCCATCGGATAGAAAAAGAATTAGGTTAAACCCAACTACAGATGGGTACCAAATGTTCAATCTCCCAAATATTCTAATGACTCTAATAATTCTCCATCTTCTATTTGTGATAAGCAGGATATGTCATGGGAGAGAGTACCTTGCAAAGATGACAAAGGTCGACCCAGTTTCAAAATGGACTGGGTTCCACAGACCAACTAATCCTGCTCTGTGTTGGAGCAGCAATGGAGGCATATCATCAGACTTCGGTTTGTTGATAGTGGCTATTCCAGGCACATGATAGGAGGCATCTCTCAACTGTACAACACTCAAAATTTTGTTTGAGAGTTTGTGTTATTTGCGGGAAAGGGAGAAATGAAGGGATCACACATGGGGTTTGGTGCTTAATGACATGAATAATTTTCGGATCTGTTCTGAGATTATGTGTGCTGTTCTCAGACCTTCTGGAAGCAAATTCAATCGGTGTCTTATGATTTGATTTTTCTTCTCTATACTCCTGAGTTTATCTTACACTGATTCATTTTGAAGACAATTATTTTCTTTCTTATAGTTTTTCTTTGGTAGGTAGTGTTTGGGAAGTGATATCAAGAAAGTGATAACGGGCAGACTAAACATGTGTAAGGGACTGAATCTGAATTGTCTAGACTTTGTTCAATGTGCTGGTAGGCACGAAGGATTTGACAGTGTGGATTTAGAGAGGATTGTTTGGACTGACCATACAACGCTCGGGTAGATTAAGCAGTGAGATAAATACGGGAACCCACATGATACATCAAATTAATACGCATCTAGAACCGTGTCTTAACTTTTCCTTGATGTACAGACTTATGTCCTTAATTCTGGTTCTGATAGGGCGACTGGGAGGTTCTGATAAAGTAGGTATGTAGGAAATCATTTTTTTGCTTTATATCTGTTAGTCATATGTTGCTTCCTTTTCGTGATTGGAAGATCCGACCTGGAATGCAACATATGCAACTCTGTTTCTACGCATCTCCTTATCTATGAAATTCTTTCTATCTGCTAGCCATATGTTGTCCCCTCTGTGTGATCAGAAGATCCGACCTGCGACACAACATATGTACCCTATTATCTCTATAATCCCTCTATCTCTGTTAGTCATATGTTGTCCCCTATGCGTGATTGAAAGAGATCTGACCTGGGACACAACATATGCATATATCTCTAAATCTGTCTTCCTCCTTAATAATTGTTTACTCACCTAAAGTAAGGACTTCTTTGGAAGTTCTTGATAACCAGGGTATATCAGGAAGTGGGAAACACGTTCTAGTGCATCTAAAATTGAACCATTTAATTCGTTGTCTGTAGATCTTGCTACTGAATTTAAGTGGACAACAATATCCTTGGTCGTTGTCAGCCAAATGGTCCATTTAGAAATATATATCAAAATGACTTGTCATTTATAATCTGTCAGATCTGTCCATACCTTTCGTGTTTAAGTGGACCACATTACTAGCAATTGACCAGATCTATTCATGAAGGTGAAGGTACTGATAAACAAAGTTAAGGCTGTCTCAAAACTTTGATCCCAAATATTTTTGTTTTTGATAAATTTGTTCATAGTTTTCCTCTATGCACAAATTTAGGGGGAGAATTAAAAAAATATTTTTTTCCATAAAATATGAAAAATCCAAAAAAAATATTATGTGCTAAGTTTTCTTTTAGTTTTTGCGTTGTCTTGAAAAGTGAATTCAGATGTAGATGAGACTCATGGAGACTGTATCGAGATTTTCTGAGCCAAGGCTTCGTCCATGATCATCGAAGAATTCTCATTTGAAGGAGCAAGAAATGAAGACTATTCTTTCAACATTCAATCCTTCCACCCCAGAAGCAAGGTGAAGTTGCACTTGAAGATTATGCGATAGATTGCATTGAAGCCTCCTCAATCAATTTTTTGCTATCTATAAACCTCCTGAAGTGATCAAGAAGATTAGTTCTCTCTATTATTCTCTCTGAAGATTCTCAAGCTGAAAGCGCCATCTTTCAAGAAGCCTCCTCACCCAATATGCGTTCAAAGCCAAATTCTGAAGAAAAGCCCAACTGCTCAAGATGAAGTCATTCATTGAAGATTCATATGTTCATCTTGAAGTCGTGAAGATATCGAAGATTAAAGGTGAAGCCAAACTCCAAATGAAGATTGACAAGAAAAGTCAGCTACTTTTTAGGGTGAGTTTGTTGGGTTAATTAGAAAAGAAAGCTATAAACCAAGGAGGAGATTGTTGGATCTAAATTATGGTTTATACTTTGCTTTTCTAGGCAATTGTAATTTTCCGTCTAGGACCGAAAAGTGTTTATGGCCCAATGGGTGTTTACGGCCGTAAACCCATTTACGGACCATATTCCCCAAGTATATATATAGGTGTTAGGGGTGAGGAGTGATTGATGAACAGTGAGAGTGTATGGCCAAAAGAGAGAAAAAGGATCATAAGTGTGTGTAAGTGTGTGAATCTTGTGTAAGGAACTTCAATTCTAATCAAATGATAACAAGATTCATACTATTCTTCTTCTCCTTCTCGTCTAAATTAATCTGACATCATCCGTTTGATTGAGATTCCGCACCATCAAGCGGATCTGATTGATACACAAGCAGATTTGGGACTTACACTAAGTCATATATAATTATTCATATATGAATACAAGAATTCAATAGTTTTTTTAATATAAAATATATCCATATTGAATTATTCATATGTTAATAGAAGAAAATTATAGCTGACATATATAAGTTATTCATATAAATATAATATATATATATATATATATATATATATATATATATATATATATATATATATATTTATGTGTGTGTGTGTTATATTTATATGTGAAGATACTAAAGATCAATCACAAATTTCAAAAGAAAATGTTCCAAAACAAAAGAACATAAATGTACGAATAATTGTTTCCATTCAGATATGATTAGCTTTTGAATATAAACAAAGCTAAGCCATATAATTATTCATATATGAATACAGGAATTCAATAGTTTTTTTTTTAATATAAAACATATCCAGATTGAATTATTCATATGTTAGTAGAAGAAAATTATAGGTGAGATATACAAGTTATTTATAAATTATAGCAGGGATATAAAAGAAATGATATGTATTTTATACGTTTTTTATTTTTCTGTATTGATCGTGTTTCTCTCATTATTGGTGAATCTTTATCGGAAATCTTAGTCTTCTTACCTTCATTCAATAGTGAGTAGAAGATAAATGAGTTTGATATTCACAAATGAATATTTGAATAAAACATATATATATATATATATATATATATATATATATATATATATATATATATATATATATATATATATATATATATATATATATATTCATATCTTTTATTCACATATGAATATGTATGTTATATTCATATGTGAATATAAAATATATAATTTAGTTTTGTTTGTGTTCAGAAGTAAACAAAACATATCAAAACAAAATTGTATTCAGCATCTACATTTTCTGTTGTATTTTTAAGTAAAATTTCATCTAAATGTTGGCAATCGCTTATGAATCAAGTTAATCAGATCGAAATGGAATACCTATTTTATTTACCTTTTTGATTTGTTTTTGTTTTTCATTTATATGTATGCTTCACTGTTGGTGTTGTTTCTGTAAGGGTAAGTAGTTAATATTAGGAAAACATAAGCGAAATGTGAAATAACGTTTATATTTTGACAGAACAGTTGTGAATAAGTTTGAAAAATGAAGAGAAATTGTAAAATAATTTATATATCAACTAATAATGGATGATTCTTACAAAAATTTCAAGTAATAACAAAGAAGGGTTACGAGAATGAACGATTATCACAAAATTTGAAGTTAACAACCTAGTTTGAAGAATGAACAGTGTGAATACAAAACTTTTAGTTCTAAATCAACTAATAATGAATGACGATTACGGAAAATTTCAAGTAATCAAGTAATAATTTTAGAAATGATTAGAAATCGTTAAAAATCGAAGAAAAAAACGTCGATGGTTACCTTTCATAGTCAAGAGTGAGGAAATAGTTTCATCTGAAGACATTTTTCTTTGTTTTCTTCTTCTCGATGTTGAGAATCGTTAATGTTATTCAATCCTTCTGCAAATGGTTTTCGTGTTATGGGTTATCGAAGAGGGAAATGATGGTTTTTTGTCGAGATTTGAAGTGTGATGAAATTACTCAAGTGCCCTGACGGTTTAATGTTTTTAGATTATTTACAAATTTGTCACCGCTCATTAATGCATTTGGATTATTTACAAGTTTGCCACCGTGCGGTTTTTAAGCTCATTAAATGATTGGCTGAGAACGGTTCCCCCATTCTTAATATTTTTTTCTCAATTGAACCCTCTTCTTAGGGGTGAGCGCGGTGCGGTTTTTAGCCAAAACATCACCACTAACCGTAAATGCAGTTAATCCATTTTCAAAACCGCTTGGTGCGGTTATTTTTGTGGTGCGATTAGACGGTTATTTTTGCGGTGCGGTTTTGTTTTTTCTGTGTTGCGGTTATTAACCGCATGGATTTGGTACGGTTATTTTGTGTGGTTTTAACCACAGTTTAGAGCTCAAATAGTTTTAATAGTTTAAATATATTACTTGTAATAATAAAAAAAAAAACCATACTGTATAAGACAATTAACTTAAATCACAAACAATTAAGACAAAACTGCAAATTTGGTCCCTATGGTTTGCAAAAATCTTTGGATGGGGTCCAAAAAGTTTCCAGCTTGCATAGAAGGTCCAAAATCAAGGTTTTTCTGAGTTTTTAGTCCAAAAACACTTGAAAAGACGATTATACCCTTTAAATTTCTTTTCATATTTTTTACAATTATTCTAATACCATTTTAACTTAAAAAGAAAAGAAAAGAAATGTATTATCCCCCACCCACCCATATGTTTTCTCTCTCTCTCTCTCTTTCTCTCTCTCTCTCTCTCTCTCTATATATATATATATATATATATATATATATATATATATATATATATATATATATATATATATATATATATATTCGTCTTCTCCAACACACCAATCTACAACTTGGAAATAGCATTCCATCATCAAAACTACAAAACCCCACCCACATAATTCCTGGTATGTTCACATAATTCATCTCCAAATCATTTGTAAAATCACTTAGAACTTGGATGGATCAAATTTTTCTTGAGAATTAATTTAGGGTTTTCAAGGGTTTTCATGTTGGGTTCATCGATTTCTCGGGCTAACAATTTCAGGGTTCGAACGATTGTTGGGTTCTATTTATTTACAGAAGAATGAACAATAAAGATGATTTCTACAAAATTCAATCCAAGGAAGAAAGAACAAAAAATGATTTTTACAATTGTGTGTGTATGTGTTTGTTTCTGGACTCAGGAACAGAACCTTCATCTTCATGCTTTTCGTTTCGAGAATAAGAATAAACCTGTTTCTAGGATCAATTTTCATCTCTCGATTTCTGGGGATGAACACGAATCAATTTTCAACAACACACACAGTGGACACATTTCTGGGTCTGAAAAAGGACCTAATGATGAGTCGAGTTTTGAATCTTCAATTTTTGAATTATTGGTTCTAAAAAAAGAAAAAAATGAGAGAATTAAGAATATGATATGATTGTTCTTGAGTTCTGGTTTGTTCTTGATCTAGGAGATAAAATCAGAAGAGAGAGAGAGAGAGAGAGAGAGAGAGAGAGAGAGAGAGAGAGAGAGAGACAGAGACAGAGAGACAGAGAGAGAGAGGGGTATCAGTGGAGGGAGGGAGGGTGAAAGAGATGTAAGAGAGATAAAGTTTTACCCATTTTCTTATTATTATTATTATTATTATTGAAATTATAATAAAATGTAAAAAAAATGTAAAAGTAAATAAATAAGGGTATAACCGTCTTTTCAAGTTTTTTTGGACTAAAAACCCAGAAAAACTTTGATTTTGGACCTTCTATGCAAGCTAGAAACATTTTGGACCCCATCCAAAGATTTTTGCAAACCACAAGAACCAAATTTGCAGTTTTGTCAACAATTAATATCTTAAAAACGTCAAATCAATAGTAATTAACAATAAATTTCTTAAAACCGTCTAATTTCACCATTTTTCAATGTTAAACATAACAAAAAAACCATACGTTTGTCTTCTAATATTTTATTCATCTTTCATTCATAAAACTTGTTTTATTTTTAATATTTAATATTTTAATAATTAATAAAAAAAAGTTGTATATAATATATGCGGTGCGATACGGTTTTTTTGCGGTTTTTGAAAACTAATAACCGCACCGCACCTCAAATTTGCAGTTTTTAAAAAATAAAAACCTCACTATCGGTTTTTATTGCGGTTGCGGTTTTTGCGGTTAATTTTAGTTGCGGTGCGATTTTTGCTCAACCCTACCTCTTTTCTCTCTCTCTCTCTCTCTCTCTCTATATATATATATATATATATATATATAAACTTTACTAACATAATAACTGTTAGAAAAATCAATTTTAACATTTAACAAAACTTTTTAGTATCGGCGTGCATAAAGCTAGGTGACCAACAAAATTTATTTGTAAGTAATGACATTTCTTCACAAGGAATCTGGTCGTAAATCACTAAATTGTATGAAAATAATATTGGTTTTTAATTATGTTTAATTAGCTGTTTATATAGATAATAATACATATCAGAACAAACTCATAAAGTTTGTATATGAATTAAGCTCGATGAAAACAAAAATGGGCTAGTAGCTTTAGTTAACAAATAAATAAACATGTATATTGAGCTATCGACTTTCCTCTCATGAAATACTATAATGACAATTGACAAGTAATAACCCCAAAAAAGTGGGGCCATGGCCTCCCAAGGCTCTATAGACTTCAGCATATGTCCCTTTCAAAGATCATTCGTTCAAACTTCACAAAAAATTATGTATTACATTTTCAAAAGTTCATATAATTAATTATACAACATATGAAAGGTGGTTAGATATTATAATTTTGAAAGTGTGATTGGTAATGATTTGGTGGATGGTTGGGGATTTAGTGATTGTTACATCGAAGTCTCTCCATGCATGCGTGAGCGTGGGTGGTAGTAGTAGTAGTCCCATGTGCTTTAATAAAGTAGTCAGTCAGTCACACTACCCATTATGAGCTTTGTATCATAATTCATAGCATCAAAGATGCCAATCGAGAGGAAATAAGGAAAAGACGGCAAATACAATGAATGAGATATTAGTTCCTTTCAAATATGGAGCGAAGCTGATCGGTATATGATGTTTTTTTATATGTATAATAATTTTTGTTTAAAATGTTGTATCATAACAATATTAGGAGATATTTAAATATTACTAAAATATAATTAAGATTTGTTTAAGAAAATATATAAGTGGTTAAACGAAAAAGCAAAGAATGTACGGACTTTTACTCTTTTGTATTAAAAACAGTAATATAATAATAATAATAATAATAATAAGAATAAGGTATTTTTAAATATACATCACACAGACTAACACTGCCGTGCACACCATCTCTTATGTATTGTGGTGGTCGTGGTGTTGTGAATTGTGGTAATCACCATATTTGTCACCGCCCAATGAAAAAAAAAACAAAAAAATATCATTAAATTTTTTTTTCATATATATATATATATATATATATATATATATATATATATATATATATATATATATATATATATATATATATATATATATATATAATTCCATTTTTACACATAAACCTCACTTTCTTTTATACTTTTTAGTTTTTAACACCATAAAGATGAATTAAAAAAAAATTATGATTCGGATGATAGGGAGTTTAAATCAACGCTCTTTAGTATTGTTTAAAACATTGCCGATGGAGATCGAACGAATATTAATAATACAAGAATGGTTGTCAATCGAGCTCGGCAAGCCGCATATAAACTTTTGGTACGTGATTATTTTACCGATAATTGTCTTTATTATGGTGCAATATTCGATCATTGTTTTCCTATTAGGACAGAAGTTTTTTATGTATTAGTAATTTGTATTTAGCGTCAAACTAAGAGTTTTTTTTAGCAACGTCCAGATGTTAGAGGTGGAATGAATTTTAGTACTATAAGAAATGTGCGGTTACACTTAGGTTCATAGAATATGGTATAGCCTATGATGCATCTGATGAGTATTTGAAAACGTCTGAAAAGACTGTAGTGGAGTGTGTAAATTATTTGTGTGTATGTGTTATTTAGGTTTTTAATTTGGAAAAGAATATTCGTTCAAACCTACTACACGTGACATTGAGAAATTGTATTTGGTACATGAAGCGAGTCATGGCTTACCAAGAATTGTTGGTGATTTTGTATCATCAATGTGTATTTAAGTGTAATGGATTGACTTGTTGACCAAAGTTCAATCTTGATGAATATTAAACAAGTACGGAAGGTGCAGAGTGCACACTTGTTTAAATTTATTCAAGATTCAAAGTAGACTGTCATTTAGGGGCGCAACCCCTAAACGAACGGGGGTCTGGGGGCAGCACCCCTGGGATCGGGTTCCAAGGGGCGGTAGACCCTTGCGGGGTCCAAGGGGCAGAGCCCTTGTCTATTGCTATATAAAAAATGCCTTAGAAATCTGAATTTTCTGAAAATGAACCCGATTTTTTACTTCATTTTGACCTTTTTAAAAATCCGTTTTGGTGACTGTTATTGGTTTTGACAGTTGGAGTAGTTTTTGGACAAAGAAAACTGTCTTGACAGTTTTCACACAAATGAACTACTTAATCTTTTTGGTCATCATTTTTTCCTGGTACAACAACAATCACGAAATTCATAACAACCATATTTTCAGCTCTTGCTCTTAATTCTGAGTCTTATCCGATTAAAGATTGGGAGTACCACCCAAATACTTTAATCTGAAAGTGAAACCACAATTCTCAGAATTTCCAAGGCTATTATTATCTCGATTTTCTTACAAGAATAATGGGTAGCCTTGATTATATACATTATGAGTGGGAATATGTCCAAATGTGTGGCATGGTTAATTTACCTGATGTGATATAAGTGAACCGTTTATGATATTGGAACTTGTTGCATCTCATGATTTTTTGTTTGGCAAGCATACTTTGAGGTTACATGGTCCAACAATGACTAAAATGTTCTTCGTCGATCCTACATTTTCAACAATACATGGATTAAGAGAGAAACTGATATGACTTTCACGGTGAATGAACATGATACAAACACGGTTGCTACCGTTGTGATATTATATACCCAGATTACACTACCTTTGTGAAGGCATACGTAGTAACTTGAACTAATAAAAGAAATATATACACTAAAAAGGAATCTACTTGTAATGCCCCATTTCTAGTATGTAAATTTAATTAAAGTATCTTCACTTCTTAAGGGGTACTCGACGAGTCTGTAGCCCGACTCGTCGAGTAGAAGTGGGATGATCACACGATTTAAGTTGGCTACTCGGCGAGTCCATATGTTGGGACTCGGCGAGTCTGCCTGTCTAGATGAACCCCTAAATCCTAGGTTTTGTACTCTATTTAAACATCATTATAGCCTCCCACTCCAGCCTCCAGCACCTTTAGAGCATTTCCCTTATAAACCCTAGCCCCCATTGTTGAGCTTGAGTGTGTTTGTGCTAGTTTGGAAGCTTTGGAAGATAATGAGGGAAAGAAGGTCCATAGAAGAGAAAGGAGATCCAAGAGTTAACTTCCATATGTTTCTCATTCAGGTAATAAAGTTATTACCTTGTGTATTCCTCCATTAAACCCTCTTTTATGCTTGTTATGTCTCTTTTGGAGCCTTATATGATTCAAACTCGAGATATGGACTCTCCTTTGGTTTGAAACCTTAGATCTAGACGTTATTGGACTCCATGAGCTCATTATAGCCACCTTTATGCAAACATGGCCTTGTTCCAAACCCTAAGTGCTTAGTATTTGATGATTTTGGTATTTTAGCCTCATACTCTTGTGCATGCACGTAAAGTTGGAAGCTTTACGTGTAAAACCAGTCCTAGAAGCTCAAATCTATGTTTTGGAAGCACTGAAATCGATTAGAATCGACCGTATAGTAATAGCATGCTTGGGACTCGGTGAGTTGTTCTTCAGACTCGACGAGTTGTTCATACAACTCGGCGAGTCACACACTGGACGTGTTCATATGCTGAAGGAGAACTCGACGAGTTGTTCATACAACTCGGCGAGTTGGATGAAGTTAGATTCGATGTTAGTATCGAAGAAGAACTCATCGAGTCTTTGCCAAACTCGACGAGTAGAAGCGGGTAGAGGACTAGAATGGATGATAGGGACTCGGCGAGTTGGCGGCGCAACTCGGCGAGTCCGGTCAACTGGAAGTTGACTTTGACCAGGAAGTTGACTTGACCAGGGGTAAATAGTCATTTTACCCTGAGATCAGTTATCAGTATCTGATTTAGAGTTTATGGGATTGTAGCCGGGGAGTTTCGGAGCAGCAGTCAGCCAGTTTCAGATTTAGCATCTCAGCAGCCAGTGTTACGAGGTGAGTTTTCCTTCCAGTAGGAATGGGTCTATGGCCACAACGCAGACTGAAGAGAATTGTTATCGAGATTATGAAAGTAATTATGATTTGAGTGATTGAAAAGTAAGAACACGAAGAGTAAATATTAATCAGATCTTATATTGATAAAGACTGATTACAGGAATAAGCAGAAAGGATATTTGCGTTTCAAAAGTTATCTTCTACTTCTATCCTCAGTCCCTATTTATAGGGAACCTGAGTGTACAAAAAATATACTAAGTCTAAACAATACGCTTCGCATAAAACTGACTTAGTAAAATAACTAAAAATGCGAAACTAAACAAACACACAATGCGACTTTTACAATTTAAACTCTACAATCTCCCCCTTTGTAAACAGTCGAAGCTATTCAGTCCATAAGCTTTTGAACTGCTGAGTGAATTGTCTTTCGCACTTCTCCATACCAGGAGATCACCTTCTTGAGCTCCTTCTTGTCTCCTTCATTATTCTTCTTGCAGTTGTTCATACGAACAATAAAGTGCGTATATTGCGAAGAAGTATATCTTTCAACCTCTGATACCTTAAACAAAAATTTCTTAGGCTTTCCCTTTGTATCTCTTCCTAAAAACACCATGCCGAAAGGTTTCAGGCATATTTCCCCAACAACATATGGTTAAGGTTTCTTCCCAAGGGACGTTCACTTCTCTTCCCAAAGTGGTTGTCAATTCTTCATCAGTTAGAGCCAAACAATCGAAGTAGTTGTCGATATACGTCTTGACATGTGCGAACCCGATCTTAAAAACTTCAGTCTCAGATCCTTTGATCTTATTCTCTTCCATGTGTTTCAAAATGAGAGCCACTTGAATCAAATCATTGCAATTCATCAGAGGGAAGTCAGCAACTGTGAAGTCATACTGCTTGTTATCAGCTCGAATAACAAAGTAACGAAAATTCTGAAGCATGTCTTCAAACATCGCATCTTTCTTGATCGTTAACACCTTTTTGATCTTCATTAAAGACCATACTTCATCTGGATTTTTCCCCAAAACAGCATGAAATCTGATTTTCATGTGTATGTAGTCATCAGGATTATCAAACTTCTCGCTAATCTTGTATTGAGCTGTAATGAAGAGCATTTCGTTGATTGGAAAATCTAGTTGACAATTGTCTGAATTCGCAATATCATAACTTCTCTTTGGCTTCTTCTCGAATTCATACATTTCCCTTCCCACAACTTTTGGCTCTATGGTTTCATAAGAGTACAGCTTCGCAGGATCTCCTTTGTTCATCGTGGGAGGATCACTTGCCCTTTGCCTCATAATACTTTGGACTTGTCTCATTCTTTCCAACTCTGCCTCTGCCACATCTTTCTTCTCCTCCTTAGATTTTTCGTACAAAATTCCTTTTCCTTTTCCCACAGTATTAGTTTGAGGTTTCGTACTCGAACTTCTTTCTTTTGCCCCAATCGATATTCCTTTGGCAATTGGTCTTGTGGTTATTGTAGTTGAGGAAATTGGCATCGTAAGTATTGGAAGAGTAGATTTACGTTGAGTAGATATTACTTTTCCCACGGTCTTCGCATCCTCCACTTCACTTAAATTTTTCTCTCCCCCTTGCACCCCTATGAAAGCAGGTGGGGCACTCTTTGGTAGTAAAGAGGTAAAATTGGCGATTGGTGCAAGAGCTTTCTGAATTGCTTGTTCCAAAGTATTAACCTTTAGAGACAAGAACTCAGGAGTGAGAATTTGTTGAGATGAAGATTGCGAAACCACAATTTTCAGCTCAGTCACCAACTTGATCAACTGATCAAACTTCTCATGGGTTTCTTTGTGGTTAGCGTCAAGGATAGGGGCAGCAACAACCTTGTGCATTTCTGTAGCAACCACATCAACCTTCTTTTGGACTTCGATATGTTGAGAAGTAATATCCCGAAGCTCCTTCGCAAGTTCGGTTTTCAACTCTTCAAGCTTAAAGTTGACATCCTCCTGAACTTTCTTCGCATCCTATACAAACAGAACATGGCGTTCTTTTGCTACAGCTTTTAACTCCTGGATCACCCCTGAAAAATTACTTCCTTGAGCTTGAATGCAAAGCTCAATGTTTTTATCTGTCTGATCAACCTTGTCCAATATTCGCTTCTCAGCTTCCTTAAGCATAATATCAACCTCCATTGCTGAGATAGATGATATTCTACCAAAATCAGCTTGTGACTGAATAATGGCATTCAACTTCTGATTCAGGACTTTGAACTGCTTTTCTGTCATAAGCATATGATCAGGAATATCCTCCTCCTCTGAATCAAAGTGAAGATCTTCAAATACTCCTCCAAAAGCTCCTCGTTCGGTTTCATTATCTGACATGGGTTGCAAAGGTTGAGGAGTTTCAGGTGATTGTGAGGGAAATAGGGTTGTAAATGGGTTTTGAAGAGGATGGTAAAAAATGGATGAGGTTGTGGATAGTGTAGTAGTTGGAAAGGGTACAGATGGTAAAGAAATGGGTAAGGTGACTAGTAAAGTGGTTTCAACACTTGTGATAGGTGCCCCCGTATCAGATACGTTGACAACCATATCGAAAATAGGTACCTCCTCAAAAACTGATTTGGTAGTGACTATTTCAAGTGGTTGTGAGGAAATATGCGAAACTTGAATAGTTGACACAGGTTGAACAGAAATGATTACCGGTGTAGAAACTAGTCGAGTGTCTACAATCACCTCTTCATTGGAAGACTCATTGCGAATAATCAGCTTTTGCTTTTTCAACAATGTTTGTTGCATTTGTTTCGCAACATCTTGAGCACGTTTCCTCTTAGATCCTGGAGAGACAGGAGCTGGAATATTGCGAACGGTAACCCCCTTACTGCTCACTTCAGTCTTGCGAATCTTTTTCAATACCCCTGATTTTGAGGGTATTGTTTCCTTCTTCGATTTTGGTGAGGTTTCCTCTATATGAACCTCCTCTTCTTGACCCTGTTTCGAAGACTGAGCAGTTGCATCATTCTTGGTAGCCTTCTTCTTCTTTGGGGTTTTGGCAGCAACTTGTAACAAAATTCCAGTCTCCACAGCTGGATCGAAAGTCTTCATATAGCGTATCAACACCTTGTGAGTAGATGATACTTTGCGAAGCATCGCATCCGGAATGCGAGCAACATGAGTGAAAATATTTTCATCATCCTCCACCTCCTTAGGAAATTGCTATAATGAAAATTATGCAACCTCAGCATCCTCTGGGACTTGAATGCCTTCTTTTTCGTAAACCTTTTCAAGAATCAGGCTCCAATACCGTGCACAAGAAATTCCTTTTTCTGAATTTGTGTTTTCCAGACTCTTAACAAACTCCTTCCATAACTAAGTTGCATAGTCCACACTAATGTCATAGTACAAGCCCATTACCATGGCATAAACTTCCATACGCCCCTTATCAAGACCAACTGTGCGTCCTGTTAAGCATCTGAGAAAAATATCGAACAAAAAATTCCACATACATGGTAATCCTGACTTTCTGAAGTCACTGATCTTCTCAAGAGTTGGTTGATGGCCCATTTCGTTGAACATGTGGATGATTTGAGAATTAATGGGTTCGAAAAATGGAGGGTTGTTATGGATCTGCAAGAATTCAACGAACATCTTCTTGGTAAGTTTAACCCGTTGTTCATCAAGATGAAGGTTATCACATCAGTGGAGTAGTTGTGTGAAGCTGATGAAGCTGCCAATGACAACCATGTCATCGGAACTGAGAAATAACTAAACATGGTCGTGGACAGGGGTGATCGTTTCAGGGCAACTATGAGCATCTTCAGTCCTTCGGGATAAGAAGATATATTCGGACCAACTTGATAGTTGGTGCTTTGGATTTTCATCAGAGATTGAGAAAGAACTTCATCAGTATTTGATTAAGTGTCAGCCATTGTTAGGGTTTGAAAGAGATGAAGTTGAAGAAGTTTGAAGCTTTTGAGGATTGTAAGAATTTTGTTCGCGTAACCGTATACAATGATCTTGATTCCCCTTTTATAGGTTACCAAAATCGATTTGAAATTAAAGCGGGATACATTTAATGTTATCCGATGTGGCACCTTGAAAATCGGATCATGACTGTAAAAGATAACCATGCTTCAAAAAGTAACTGTCACATCTCCTAGAAAACCGGACAGATACCAACCATCTTGAGTACACAGCCTGTCAATTTTCCCGTTATAGAATTGGAACCGTTAAAACCCTTCGCATGGAGGCAAGGCTCTTTCAATTTTGGGATGTAAAGTGAAGTCATATGCCAGACTTGCGAAATCATCAGCCTGAGTTGGTATTACTCAGAACATCAAGGATTTCATGTGTGCATTGTTCCAAAGAAATAAGATGAGAATCAAAAAAAAAAATTTGGAATTCTGTGATGTCAAAAATTCAATTTGACACGAATGCAGTTGAACCCTAGGCATAGGTTGCTTTGTTAATCATCAAGAGAGATGATCAACAGCTTGTTTAGTTTCCCGTGAATTACAATCGAATACCTTTTGATAAGTATCATAGGGCTTCTTTTAAAAGATATTTTTGGGTTGGTTTCAAATTTCATTACATATCAACCTTAACATAAGGTGAGAAATTGTAAATGAAATTACTTGTATGACCAGTGTAGTCAGTGACAAGTTGGCTTTTGAAAATATTTATCATGACTAGGATTTGTGAATAAAACTCACACTGAAATCATATTCATAAAAAAATTTTGAACTGGATCTTGTTGGGTAACGAACATCGTGGGTTGCGAATGTTTGATCAAGACCACACATGCGAATTGAATATGATTTGGAGTTTCGAAATTTTTGGTACTGAAACAAAGGTTTCGTTAAAATCTGGAACTATGTTCCCCGTCAATTCCTCAAAGTTTATGATGTTTGGGTTTCACTTCCATCACGTTCTCATGATGTTAGATCATAAACACAGACTTGTGATTTGTCTAGGTGTTGATTGGTTTGATCAAAGACCTCAAGGACAAATCTCTTTGAAAATTTAGATTGAAACAATTGTTTGGTATAAAAAGACTGGTTAAGAATCGAAGTGTACCTCTATTATAATGGACAAAACAGAAAACTCTTAACTCCAATGAGAAGAGTAAGGTAGCTCAGTTGACTAATGTGAATTTAAGCCTGATTGGGAAAAACCCTCTGTATGAAAGATTCATTAAGGCTTTCAGTTTTCACACATTAAGGCTTTTGGTCTATATACAACAACATGCTTCTAGGGACATCCTAACTAGTTTTAAAAAAATTGATACATTCCCGTAGAAGCATATAAGCATGACCTCTTCGCATTAATCCCTGGACTAAACTCACAGCACACAATGTTTAAAGAACAAAGAAAATAAAACTATTTTTGTGATTTTTGAATTTTTCAAAATTAAAAACATAACAAAATAAAATCTTTTTGGATTTTTAATTTTTCAAAAACAAAAATGAATAAACATAAAATCTTTTTGAATTTTTGACTTTTCAAAAACAAAAACTACAAAATGAATCGCAAACCTAACCTTAGTAGTTATGATCGCAAATGCGAAGAGATGTGGATGCGAATCCATGCGAAGCCTCTGGATGAACAGTAACATCTTAACAATTCTGACTCATAACTGCTGAATGAAACTTTCAGGCTTAATATTTTGGAATTGAATTCGCATCAATCATCCCCAAACCTGCTAAAATTCTTACAAATGATTTTTCATCAAGAGATTTAGTAAAACTATCAGCAAGTTGTTCAGTTGTTTTAACAAAATGAATTTCAATGTTCCCATCTTCCACATGATCTTTGATAAAATGATATCGAAGATCAATGTGTTTTGTCTTTGAATGTTGTACTGGATTATGACAAATGCGAATTGCACTTTGCAAATCACAATACAAGGGAATCTTTTTCATGTTTATTGCATAGTCACGAAGTTGACTCTGAATCCAAATAATTTACGAAGTGCAAGCAACAACAGCAATGTATTCAGCCTCAGCAGTTGAGATAGCCACACAAGTTTGCTTCCTCGATTGCCAACTTACCAACTTCCCATCCAATAGTTGACATCCACCTCTCGTACTTTTCCTATCCAACGTACATCCTCCTAGATCAGAATCTGAAAAAGCTTGAATGAAAAATCCCGTTTTCGAAGGATACCAAAGTCCTAACGAAACTGTTCCCTTAAGATAGCGAAAAATATTTTTCACTACAGTCAAATGAGGTTCTCTGGGATTAGCTTGATATCTAGCACAATTGCAAACTGAAAACATAATATCAGGTCTACTTGCAGTTAAGTACAATAAAGAACCTATCATGCTTCGATAAAGTGTTAAATCAACAGCAGGAGCATCTAACGAAGGACTTAGTCTTGTTCCTACTGCCATTGGTACTCTTAGTTTCGTGCTATTGGTCATTCCAAACTTTTCAAGCAAGTTCTTCGTATATTTTTCTTGATTGATTAAGATTCCATCCCTGTTCTGTCTTATATTCAATCCAAGAAAATTATTAAATTTCCCATCATACTCATTTCAAATTGACTTTTCATTAGATTTTCAAATTCAATTGACAATGTTGGGTCAGTTGAGCCAAAAATAATATCATCAACATAAATTTGAACAAACATTAGATGATTCCCAACTTTCTTGCGAAATAATGTGGGGTCAACTGATCCTTGTTTAAATTCAGATTGTTTCAAGAAATTTGTAAGTGTTGCATACCAGGCTCTTGGTGCTTGTTTTATCCCATAAACTGCCTTGTCAAGAATATAGACATGATCAGAATGTTCCTCATTTATGAATCCTGGTGGTTGTTCAACATACACTGTTTCTTCAAGTTCTCCATTTAAGAATGCACACTTAACATCCATTTGATAAACATCAAAGTCTTTGTGAGCTGCATAAGCTAAAAATATGCGAACTGCTTCGAGTCTTGCAACAGGAGCAAATGTTTCTTCATAGTCTATTCCTGCTTGTTGCGAATAACCTTTAACCACTAGTCTAGCTTTATTTCGAATTATATTGCCATCTTTGTCGGTTTTATTTTTAAAAATCCATTTTAATCCGACAATTGAAACATCAGAAGGTTTAGGAATTAATCTCCAAACCTTGTTACGTTCAAATTCAGCCAGTTCAGATTGCATAGCAACAACCCAATCTGAGTGTTCCATAGTATCCTTTACTGTTTTTGGCTCTATTTTCGAAATAAAAACATTAAACATACACAGTTCTTGGTTCGCATTCAGTACCTCATTTTTCGCACGAATTTAAGCTCTTGTCAACACACCAAAGATATTGAGGTAGATTTGCATATGTTAACATTGTTCTGGCTGCTTCGCATAGAGATCGATTTCTTCTTTCAACAACACCATTTTGTTGTCGAGTATACGCTGATGAGAAATTATGCGGAATGCCTTTGCTTGTGAGAAAAGAATCAAGAGTTTGATTTTTAAACTCAGAACCATTATCACTTTTAATTTTGCGAACACTCTTTTTCAGACTACGCTCAATGTTTTTGATAAATTCAATCATTGTCTGAGCAACTTCAGATTTTATCCTGAGAAAAAATATCCATGTGAATCGAGAAAAATCATCAACAATAACTAAAATGTACTGCTTTTTATTGATTGTAGCAACAGTCGACGGTCCACATAAGTCAATGTGAAGAAGTTCCAATGGTTCTACGATTTTTGAATCTATCACAATCGGATGACCTTTTCTATGTTGTTTTCCTTGTTCGCAAGCTGCACACAGAGAATCATTATCAAATTTTAGTACAGGTAATCCTCGAACTAAATCTTCAGTGACAAGTTTGTTAATATTGCGAAAGTTCAAGTGTGACAATCTTCTATGCCAAAGCCAGCTGACGTCATTAGATGCCTTTGATAGTAAACACACAGCAGGTTTTCCCACGATTGGTTTGATGTCCAGTGTAAACATATCACCATATCTTTTGGATTTGAGAAGCACTTCATTTGTCTTCGCATTTGAAATGATACTTCCTTCTTCATTAAATACAACTTGGTTTCCAGTACCCACAACAAGTTGTGACACACTAATCAAGTTATGTTGAAGTCCTTCAACATAAGCAACCGTGTTAACAGTGAATTGTCCATTAGTGACTTTCCCATAGCCTTTCACTTGACACTTGTGATTATTCCCAAATTTGACTGCTCCTGCATTTTCCAAACTTCTATAATCTCGCAAGTTTTCCTTTCTTCCAGTCATATGACAAGAGCAACCACTATCAATATACCATTTCGCATCATATTGCTCGTCATACATCACCTGCATTTATTGAAAAATTTTAGGAACCCAAGACTTGTTGGGTCCATCATTAGTAGAATGAAACAAATTCTTTGAATTTAAAAATCATGTTTTCACTTTGTTTGTGACAGAATCCATTATATCAACATCATCAGATCTAGATATTGAAATATAGTCGTTCAATACTTTTGGATTTCCATTGATTGTAAACTCATCCTTCACAACATTCGCAGCTTTGATAATTGGTATCCATTTTTGAACCGGAACTTGCGAATTATGAGATGATGAACTAGCAGTGGAAGAGTTATTTGTGAACTTGTCAAATGCATTCTTTATTTGTTTCTCTGAAAACTTCCCACTTTGATATTGTCTTCCTTTCCCTTCAAGCCAATGATTGATCGTACTTACATCAAATTTTCCTTTTGTATACGAAACTTTGGTCGGTTTTGAGACTGAAGGATTTGGAAAATTTGGTTGTTTTGGTGAAAATTTCACTTTTGCTTGAGTTGAATTTTTCAAAGTTGATGAAGTATTCATGAATTTGCCAATATTTTGAAACTTTTGATTATTTACAAATTTTTGTGAAGTCTCAAATTTTCGATTGTTGTCATTTTTGCGAACAAATGGAATTTTGTCAACAGAATGTATTAGTTTGTGAAAACTTGTTTCTGTTTGTTTATTTTTGCTTTGAAATTTTGATGATGTTGTTTTTGAAATTTGTTCTTTTTCAACTTTTGGTTTACCATTAGACACAACTTGCCAAAAGATTGCTTTTCTTTCTTTTCTTTTTGAAACATTATTTTCTGTTGAATAATTTCCAACCATCAATTTGAATTCATGACAATTTAATTTCACTTCAGCCTTTGGTTTTTCCGCTTTTTCAAAAACTTTGTTTGCGTTTTCACCTTTAACCACCCATTTTTGTGATGATTTTTGTTTTTGAAACACATAAGGATTTTGAGTTAAATTGTTTTCTTCTGTGTTTTGATTTGCGAAAAAACCTTCAACAGTTGACCTTTGATTATCTTTTTCAATCATTTTGTTGAATTCAGGATGAATTTTCTCAGCATTCCCAGTATTGACAAAAACTTGATTTGGAAATATGGTTTTATCAGTGCATACAAAATTTGGATATACCACAGTGTTGGTTTCCAAATAATGTGCGCCTTTGTCATTTAAAATTTTGTCAAATTCTTTTGTATTTTCAAACACTTGATCAACCACAACTCATGAAGGTATTTCTTGTGAATCTTTCACATCTTCTTTGTTTTCATCAGTATCATCAGATTTCCAACTTTCAACTTCCACATTATCAAAATTACAATGTTGCAAAGTAGACGGTTTATCAGTTTCATCATCTACTATCGAATCAACTATAATTTCTTTACCTTTGATCTTAGATGTGATATTAATGATTGACAATTAAGAACAATCAACCTCTTCTTCCTCTTCTATCTCACTGATTTCACTCACATTATCTGAATTGTCATCAATATTAGCATAATTGAATTGAGAATCAAGAGTTGAAGTTTCGGTTTTCTTTAAGATTTTCACTTGTTCACTTTTTGTCAAACTTTCATTGACAATGTTAACCAACTCATCAGCATTCAAGAATTCATCAATTTTGACAATACCATATGCATATCTATCATCAGGTATTTTGTCAAATTGAGCAACTGTACTTTCGCAATCATAAGAAACAACATCAACTTTTTCACGTTCATATTCAAGAAAAGGTAAAAGTTTCCTATGTTGTTCTTTGCTAATATCAGAAGAATGATGTAAAGCAGTTAATTTTGCATACAATTGTTTGGCAGAATTACAGTATATGTTCCTTTGTGCTAGCAACAACCTAACATCATTTGTAAGATTATTCCTATCACAATCTACATTTTTGATCTGCATTTCAAGTTTTTCTACTCTGCTCCTTTTTATTTTTAATTCTCTTCGTGTCTCACCTAGTTGCATATTTAAATTTTGAGCTTCAGTACTAGCAGACACAATAACAGAATCAAAATAAGCCACAGTATCATCAAATGAAGTGATTTCAACATCATAAGCAGATAAAGGAATATTAAAAGATTCAAGTATAGCACGTACCTTGGTGGTCATGGGGGATTTGTCCGTGGATTTGGATACGAAGCACCTCCCTGAAATATCCTCTTCGTAATCTTCAAAACTTGCGAACATAGCTCCATGTGTAGGATGCCTCATTTCTTCATCATCAGATCCTGAAGACCAGATCTGATACGTTCCACTCTCTTCATCACCAGATTCACCCTTCGCAACTAGAGACACTCATTTTGTCTTAGTGCGCAACTCTTCAATCTTTTCTGAATAGTATGTTTCGTCTTTAACTTTTTCCTTCTTCTCTTCTTTCTTTCGCAACATGCAATTGGCTGCGAAGTGATTCGCACCATTGCAGTAGTGACAGTAAATTCCTGAGTCATCTTTCAGCTTTTTCACTTCTTTCGCATCTTTTTGTTTCTCATCAACTTTCTCCATTTTCTTCCTCTCCTCTCCTCCAGTTTTTGTGACTCTACTCTTCGTATCACTAGTCTTTCCTTTTGGATTAAAAGGCTTTTTGAAAAACTTCTTAACTCTGTTGTTTGAGTAGAATGCCACAGCTTCATCATCAGAGTTCATAAAAAATCCTTCATTATCTGAACCATCTTTTTCAATAACATCAACTTCTGATACCTTTGAAACAAGAGCCAAAGGACCTCCAATACTCTGTTTTGATTCTTCATACATTTCTGAAACTTCACTTTCATGTGTTTTCAGCTGATTGTAGAGATCATTCAAATGAATTGTATCAAAACTCTGTTGATTCTTAATCATCATACTCACACTTTGCCATTCCTTGCGAAGGCCCATAATGAAAGTTAAATTGAACTCCATGAGAGACCTAGTGATTCCATACCTATTGCAGCGAAACACAAGCTCATTCAGACGATCATAGTAATTTTCAAGAGTTTCAGCATCCTTTTGTCTGAATTCCTTCAGTTCAACTAGACATTACTTCACAGAGGTGATCTTCGTCTTTTCGCTACCTTGATACTTTTCTTTTACAATGTTCCAGATCTCCTTGGTTGTTTTACAACTACGAATGTAATTGTAAACCACAGGAGGTAGAGCACCTCTTAGTTCCCTCATGCACCTCTTTTCATTATTCTTCAAACGTTTTTGTTGTTCAGCAACTTCAGCAGATGTAGTAGATGGTCCAATTGGTTGAACATTAGCAGGAGCTTGCACTGTTCCATCGATACAATTCCAAAGTTCTTCATCAATTCCATTTAAGTAATCCTCCATTCTATCAGCCCACTGATCATAATATTCAGGAATTAACATCGGAATT
Organism: Lactuca sativa; assembly: GCF_002870075.4. NCBI lineage: Eukaryota > Viridiplantae > Streptophyta > Magnoliopsida > Asterales > Asteraceae > Lactuca > Lactuca sativa. Next base: position 44,526,059 of record NC_056625.2, read on the forward strand.
TTGGTTAATGAACCAAGAAAGTGAGAGAAGGAAGTCATTGTATTCATGTTGAAGTTCGCCATTGATGAACACAGAAATTTTCAGAAAGCTTGAAAAACTTGATGAATTTGTGAATTGATCACAAATCGCTAATCAATTACTCGACTAAACAATTCAAAGACAGAATCAATTCAAATCTGAAGATCAAATTTGATTTTCAAACCAAAATGCGCGGAAATTTTTGAGTAAAGTTGCTACTCAAAAAGCAAATGATTCTAACACGAAAATCAGATCGATGCAGTTTGAATCCTGCTCTGATACCAATTGAAGAGAATTGTTATCGAGATTATGAAGGCAATTATGATTTGAGTGATTGAAAAGTACGAACACGAAGAGTAAATATTAATCAGATCTTATATTGATAAAGACTGATTACAGGAATAAGCAGAAAGGATATTTGCGTTTCAAAAGTTATCATCTACTTCTATCCTCAGTCCCTATTTATAAGGAACCTGAGTGTACAAAAAATATACTAAGTCTAAACAATACGCTTCGCATAAAACTGACTTAGTAAAATAACTAAAAATGCGAAACTAAACAAACACACAATTCGACTTTTACAATTTAAACTCTACACCGACCCGTCTAGTTAGCACTAGTTCCGGACTTCGGTCTGATGCAGTAGTTCAGTGTTCTTGATGTCTTTGTGATTCAAGCATGTCATTGTGTTATGTGTTCCAGACTTTGGTCCGATGCAGTATGCAGTATATGAGTTTATGCTAGTAGTTATGATTATGCTATGCTATGTTCAGTCAGATTCCGGACTTCGGTCTGATGCAGAGGGCAAGGCCCTGGTTAGTTCCGGACTTCGGTCCGATGCAGTTTCCGGACTTCGGTCCAATGCAGAGGGCAAGGCCCTAGTTAGTTCCGGACTCCGGTCCGATGCAGTTTCCGGACTTTGGTCCGATGCAGTGGGCAAGGCCCAATATGTGTTTATATGTTGTGGTATGGTATGTGGTAGTTTGGGGGAGCTCACTAAGCTTCGTGCTTAAAGTTTCAGTTTTGGTCTCAGGTATTTCCACAAGCAAGGGGAAGAGCTCGGGTTGATGGCATCGCACCCACCACAACGTCAGTGTTATCCTGGGAGTTTCATTCAGATATTTTGTTATGATTGATACAGTCTTGTTTTGACATAGTTACTATGACTTTTGAATTACTCATTCCATGGTTTTTATTATATATAACATTCGATGATGTGATTTTTAGTATTATTAAAACAAAAGTTTTTGGGTCGTATTTTGGGTCGTTACACTACTAAAAAGGATATATATATATATATATATATATATATATATATATATATATATATATATATATATATATATATATAGAGAGAGAGAGAGAGAGAGAGAGAGAACATTCGGAGTTCTCAAACAGAAATAACATATAGTGAAACGTATCGCACGACTCTGGAATAATAGCAATGTATGCATGTATTATACTACATAATATGATAATTGAACATCAAGGTAGATTGGTTACTCTTGAATCACAACAATATATGCATGTATTATACTATATAATATGATAATTGAATATCAAGATAGATTGATTTGCATGTACGATGAGAACGACATAATTAATCTTGATCAATAATTTATTCATGGTTCAATTAAATTCTTAGATAGAATAGTTGAGATTCAAGATGTTGAAACGTGTCAATATCTTCGAGACAACCTAAGAGAACATCTATACCAATATAACATGAACATCTAATCATAATAATAATATGGCATTCACGTAATATTTATGGTAATAGTGGGTATATATTAGATTACCTCCTAATAATAATAATAATAATAATAATAATAATTATTATTATTATTATTATTATTATTATTATTATTATTATAATAATAATAATAATAATAATAATAATAATAATTATTATTATTATTATTATTATTATTATTATTGGAAAGACTTTCGGCAACTTAGATTCAAACATTGCGGCTGCTGTCCTTTTCACCTTCCATTCTTTCTTTCTTTCACACATTTTCACGAAAACAAATGTCCGTGAAATATTCCTCCACGATCCAAATCATTAAATTCACATCACGCTTCGCATCCAAACAAATTCTTTTATAGTCAAAGAGATCTTGTTTTATTTTACACACTTCAAAGATCGAGTTGTTTTTTTCGCTTTCGTAAATTATAAACCAACTTTATCATTTATATAGAAATAGATAAGAGTAATTTGATTTTAAAGACATCTTCGACAAAACAAACCGGTAACATATACCAGATAACTAGTAGCGTTTTGTTAAAAGCTACGTGACATAGATTTTAGATTTGAAGCGCTTTTTTTTTCTTTTTTTTTATATAACTAAATGTTAAAAACATCTAGTGTCGAATGAGACTTTTTATTTTATTTTATTTTTTCAAAACAGAGTGTTTTATCAAACGTTAGAATGTAGAATCTCCAAAACGTTCTATGTCAAATACCCCCTAAGAGAACAATCATAATATTCATGAACATTTCAACATGAACTAGTGAGAATGATGTGTCGTATGATAAAAAGCAACTTTGATGAACTTTTGTCGGTCAAAATTTATACTTCGCGAAATACTTTTAATTGTCACGACTCAATGCAACTTGATAAATGTTCGTGGTCCACTTTTTTATTGTGATTGTTAATGTTGTGCTCGTTTCTATCGTATAACTTTCAATCATGAATACACCAATACATCACCTATAAATTTTATTGGTTAAATAATTACAATGTTGTTTATTTTCGTTTATTTAAAATGTAACGACCCAAAATCAAGGGTAAAATTTCATTTTTAATGTAGTCAAAATATAGATATCATTTATTCCAAACATCTAAAACATCGTTAACTAAAAACATTTATCAGAGTTCATCCCAAAATCATTCAACGCGGAAAACATAGGTGCGTGTAGTGCGATCAATTCGAGCTCTTCTTTTCCAAACGACGATACCTGAAACCAATAAACAAAATTGTAAGCACGAAGCTTAGTGAGTTCCCCCATAGCATAACCCACCCACAATCCACATAACACATATCATATTGGCTATAGGAGCTACATATACCACATCAACCATACATACATAAAATCTATAAGAATGTCATGGACTACCCCACATGGTCTTTACCTAAGAATGCCATAGGCTATCCCACATGGTCTTACATCCAATGTCATGAGCTCCCCCGCATGGTCTTTACCTAGAATGCAATGGGCTACCCCACATGGTCTTACATCCAATCTCATGGGGTCCTCCACATGGTCTTTACCTAGGAATGTCATGGGCTACCCCGCATGGTCTTGCATCCAATACCACGGGCTCCCGCAGGGTCTTCCCTGCTAATATCATATAAAATCAAATAGCATAATATGTGCCACAGAAATATCTATACATAACACGTACATAAACGTGTAAGGATGTCGTGGGCTCCCCCCAGGGTCTTATACCATTGTGTCATGTGGCTACCCCACATGGTCTTTCCATGCAAGGATCACAAAGACAACTAGCATACCATATATCATATAATTACTAGCATACCACCTAGCATAAAGCTAACTATCATACTACATAACATAAAATGGGCCGACTTTGGTGCCTTAAACCCATTGGTATTGTGAGAAGACTCACCTGACATTGCTGAATCCCCGCAGTTAAAAATCCCCTTGCTGGTTGACAGATTCCCGAACTGTCAACATCAAACAATACCCAATTAATAATTGGGTTCTAACACATAACCACAACTCTATACTTGGGGTAAAAGACTACTTTACCCTAACTCATGGATTGGTTGAGTCGGTTTGGGGCTATGATTCACTGCGAGCATCAGTTAGTGTGAGTTCAAACCCCAAGTGGGGGAGAACTAACCATTCATGGTGAAGAAGCACGAGGCGGTCCAGCTATTTGTTATGTTGTGAGAGCTAGGAGATACTTGCAACACGGATTGTCAGGGTTTTTGGCTTACATTTTTGTAACGCATGTGTTTCTGGGCTTGTCATTAATTTTGATGTAATAGTCTAGCTTAACCTTTGTAACCGATTTTGAAATAATAGAAGTGTATTATTTGAGTATTATGTGTTTTGTGCTTAACTGTGTGACTTAATTGAATTAAGTATAAAAAATAAGCATCAAAATGAAATGTTAGATAATCCTGATATCTATGAAGGATGTGGTAGTGGTCGTGACGAGGTTTTCGAATATATAAAGAATGTTGAAATCCGAGTTATAACGAAGAAGTTATGACCTATCGAAGTTTCGCAACAGAACCGGCACGGCGCTGAATGACGTAAAATACGAATCTAAGATAGAGCGATATCTAGCCTTAGTGATCTAAACGAAATTCGTAGAATATGTTAAACCAAGAGAGTGCATAAAAAGAACATCTAAATCTGACTTCGTATGAGGAAGTTGATGGGTTTTGAGCATTCTAACACTTCCTAAGTGTACACGCAACCCTAATAACCTTGGATCTATGTTTGTCTAATTATCATGCAAAGTTGAATTCCAAGGTTATATTCCTATCTAGCATACATGAGGAACAATTTTAACTTGAATCATAGATAGAATAACTTACCTTGTTGTTGCTTGTGTTCCTTGAAACCTTGTGAGCCTAGCACCCCAAGTGTGATGCCTCAAATGCTTCACACAACACCAAATGCTCTTGGAAAGACTCTTGAGATAATACACACTTCTCAAAATCGGCCAAGCCCTCTAGTTTCTCATGTCTAACTTGTGTAGCCAATTTTGTGGAGAATGGGACTCTTATATAGTGTTGACACATCTAGGGTTACACCATGTAAACCCTAATGTGTCATGACTCTTCATTTCCATGACCCATGGGTTTGTAACTCCCATGGAGCATCCATGGAGTATCCTATGGGTAGAACCCAACTTGATAATCCATGGAGCCTCTTAGCCCACTATACAAGATACATAATCAACCCATATATTTAATTAGTTATCCTTTGATCACTTAATTAATTCCAAATTAATTCTTTGATCAACTAATCAAATAATATTATTAATATATTAGAACTTATAATATATTAATAATCTCCAAGTGTTATTTCTCTCATTTAGTCTAACCAATTGCATGGTGCCATGCAACCCAAATGGACCATGCCGGGTCGGGTCAAGTACAAGCCCGAAATAGTTATGGACTTAGACACCTTATCCAACAGTCTCCCACTTGGATAAGTCTAATAACTATATCTCTGGTACTTCAGGAACCGACCGGCAATCGTAGCTCTTTCAAGGTCTCTCGGAACTGAGAAGATGATGATACGCCATTTAAGATAAGTGATCATATAATCCTCCGTTCTAGATATCAGCCGGACAAATACATGGAACAATGTCTTACTTATTGTCCAGCAGTTTGTTTCCCGATTTCCGATTTGTTTGACATAGAACTTAATTGAACACATCAACTTAGTTCTGACCGGGCCCGGTACGTGGGTCAAAACAAAATCATCGAGGGGCCCAGATATCAGCTTCTAATCCAAGAAGGAACAGATAAACTTCGACTCATATGTTTGTTCTACCACTCATTGAATTACACACAAAAGTACGTTTTATAACATCGAGTTACCAATGCGGTTTCGTACAGTCAATGCATAACCAACTTGTAAGTAACAAATCATATCTCTAGGTTTGAAGACTTATATGATATTACCGTCTCACGATCACTCGAGATAGAATTCCATGAAGTGATTCCAGTGAGCGTGGGTTGAGTCCAATGCTCAGAACTTATGAGCACTCATGATTGTTGTAGCCTTGTCCAAGACCTCTACAACCAAACATGACAGTCTTGATGCATATCTACTTCCAACATATGACCGACTGTGGAGGTTTGAATAATATGTTATACCAAACAAAATTATTCTGGAAGTCAAAACATGCAAAAGAAATATAGTAAACGATCGACAAGAGATAGTAACACTTTACTCATAAATAAAATACTTTTTATTCATCATCAAATGTCAATTACACTTTACAAATTTCGAGATTATCTAACTACTAAATCTAATATCATCCTTCAGCCCTATGCTCCGAGCATGCTGAAGATGCTTAACCCGAGTCAGTCCCTTTGTGAGGGGATCTGCCGGATTCTCATCTGATGATACCCTCTTTGCCACGAGGTGTCCTTCTTCGATCCGATGTCTAATGAAATGGTATTTTCTGTCGATGTGCCTGGATCTACCATGATCCTTTGGTTCCTTGGCTAAGGCAACAGCACTTTCACTATCACAGAAAATTTCCATTGGCTCTTTAATAGCTGGTACAACTCCAAGGTCTCCAATGAAGTTCTTCAGCCATATCGCCTCCTTTGCTGCCTCGCTAGCTGCAATATACTCTGATTCACAAGTAGAATCAGCCACTGTCTCTTGCTTGGAACTCTTCCAAGAAATTGCTCCTCCGTTTAGGGTAAAGACCCAGCCCGACTGAGAGCGGAAATTATCCCTATCAGTCTGGAAGCTAGCATCACTATACCCTACAACTCTCAAGTCATCACTCCCACCGAGGGTAAGAACCCAGTCCTTAGTCCTCCGTAGGTACTTGAGGATATTCTTTACCACAGTCCAGTGTGCCTTGCCAGGGTTCGCCTGATACCTGCTAACCATGCTCAAGGCAAAAGCTACATCGGGTCGAGTACACGTCATAGCATACATGATCGATCCTACAGCCGAAGCGTAAGGTGTTCGACTCATTTCTGCTATCTCAGCCTCAGTGCTAGGGCTTTGTGTCTTACTCAATCTGGTGTTACTCTGGATGGGTAACTCTCCTTTCTTGGAATCCTGCATGCTGAATCTCTTCAACACCTTATCCAAGTAGGTACTCTGACTAAGTCCAATTAGTCTTTTACTCCGATCTCTCAAGATTCTTATCCCTAAAATATAGGCAGCTTCACCAAGGTCCTTCATAGCGAAACACTTCCCAAGCCAGGACTTTACTTCCTGCAGGGTTGGAATGTCGTTTCCTATGAGTAGTATGTCATCCACATACAATACCAAAAAGCTAACTATACTCCCACTAGCCTTGACATACACACAAGATTCATCTTCACTCCTAGAAAAGCCAAATTCCTTGACCTTTTCATCAAAGCAACGATTCCATCTGCGAGGTGCTTGCTTCAATCCATAAATGGATTTCTCAAGCTTACACACTCTATTAGGGTACTCGTTGCTGACAAAACCCTCTGGCTGACTCATGTAAACATCTTCAGCCAACTTTCCATTAAGGAAAGCGGTTTTGACATCCATCTGCCATATTTCATAATCATGAAATGCAGCTATGGCTAACAGAACCCGAATAGACTTAATCTTGGCTACTGGAGAAAAGGTCTCATCATAATCCACTCCAGGAATTTGAGAGAAGCCCTTTGCAACCAGTCTAGCCTTATAAGTGTGTACTTTACCATCCATGTCGGTCTTCTTCTTGAAGACCCATTTGCACCCTACTGTCTTGCGACTTGGTACATTTTCAACCAAGTTCCAAACTTGATTGTCATACATGGATTGTATCTCGCTATCCATAGCCTCTTTCCATTTAGCAGACTCGGGGGCTGCCATGGCTTCCTCGTAGCTGTTAGGGTCATCTTGACTTACTAGTGTCTCATCACTAATAAGTGTCTCACCTTCTGCAGTAATATGGAATCCATAGTAATGCTCAGGTGCACTCCTAACTCTCGTGGAACGTCTCAGAGGTACAAATTTGTCAATTTGCTCAACAGGAGTTTCCTCCTCAAGTTGAGGGCTAGAGTTTAAAGTTCCTTCACCGCTTGATTCTTGAATTTCTTCAAGATCAATTTGCCTCCCACTGTCTCCTTGGCTTATAAACTCTCTTTCTCGAAAGACTCCTCTTCTTGCTACAAAGACCACATTGTCACTAGGTCTGTAGAAGAGGTAACCAAAGGATCGCTGTGGGTAACCGATGAAAATACACCTCTCGCTTCGAGGTTCGAGCTTATCATGAGTCTCGCGTCTCACGAAAGCCTCACAACCCCAAATCTTGATGTGGTCTAGTTTAGGTACTTTACCAGTCCACATCTCGTGAGGAGTTTTGGCAACTTTCTTTGTAGGGACTAGATTAAGAATATGGGCGGCAGTCTCTAAGGCATACCCCCAGAATGAGATTGGTAGCGTAGCTCGACTCATCATGGAACGAACCATATCCAACAAGGTTCGATTACGCCTCTCAGCCACACCATTCAACTGTGGTGTCCTGGGAGGTGTCAATTGTGAGACTATCCCACATTCCCTTAGATAGTCGAGGAACTCTGAACTAAGATACTCACCACCACGATCGGATCGAAGCATCTTAATGTTCCTGCCCAATTGATTCTCGACTTCCTGTTTAAATTCCTTAAACCTCTCGAAAGTCTCTGACTTATGCTTGATCAAGTAGACATATCCATATCTACTATAATCATCAGTAAAAGTCAAATAATAACGATTAGCATCCCTTGTGGCATGTTTGAATGGTCCACACACGTCCGTGTGTATAAGGTCCAACAAACCTTCACCCCTCTCACACGAACCTGTGAAGGGTGACTTTGTCATTTTTCCAAGTAAGCATGATTCGCAACTATCATCTGACTTTAGGTCAAACGACTCCAAGACTCCATCCTTTTGGAGTTGGCCTATGCGTTTCTTGCTTATATGTCCAAGACGACAATGCCATAATGATGCTTTATCCAAGTTATTATTAGTAGAACCAATACACAAAACATTATTTCCTAAGTTATCTACAACAGATACAGCTTCATACACACCATCACAAGGTAATGCTTTAAAATAAAGAACATTATTAAAGAAAGCATCAATAGAACCAACTTCATTATTAAATGAAAAGGTAAACCCTTGTTTGTACAAAGCATGAAAGGAAATAATATTTCTTGCCATTCCTGGCGAATAACAACACTTATTCAAATCTAAACTAAACCCACTACTTAGCGATAAAGTATAAACCCCAATCTTGGTAACAGGTATAGCTTTCCTATTCCCCATGATCAAGTTTATCCTTCCTTGCTCCACATTCTCACTTCTTCTTAGTCCCTACAAGCCACAACAAATATGAATACCACAACCGGTATCAAGGACCCAAGAATTAGAATGGGGTGAGTTATTAGAAATGATAGTGTAAATACCTGCATGGTTGGGTTTAACTTTCCCATCCTTCACATCTTGCTGGTATTTTGGGCAGTTCCACTTCCAATGAGACTTTTCATGGCAATAGAAGCATTCAGCCTCTTTTGGGTCAGAAGAAGGGGTAATGAAACCTTTCTTGGTTCCACTTGAAGAAGAGCCATCAAGGGTCCGAACCTTGGTACCCTTAGAAGAGCTCTTTCTCTTCCTCCCTCGACTTTTCCCGATTGCCAAAACCGGAGTAGAGTTTTGAGTAGGAGTGATAGCAACCGACTTCCCCTTAAGACCTGTTTCTGCGGTCTTGAGAAGTCCCTGAAGTTTGCTGAGGGTGACTTCTTCCTTGTTCATGTGATATGTCATGCGGAATTGATCATAGCACGATGGTAAGGAATGCAAAATAATATCTATTGCAAGATCCTCCGGGAAGTTCACATTAAGCTTCAGCAAACGATCCACATACCTTTGCATTTTCTGCATGTGGCTCGTGACGGATTCCCCGTCCTTCATCATGGTTGTTATCATGGAGCAGATGATTTCATACCTCTCTTGTCGTGCACTTTGATGGTATCTTTCCATCAAATCTTGGTGCATGTCATAAGGGTAGAAATCCTCATAAGACTTTTGGAGTTCCGCGGTCATCGTGGCCATCATGATGCAAGCCACTTTCGTAGCATCCCTTTCATGTGCCCGAAATTCAGCGATCTCCTGAGGAGTTGCAGTGGACTCATTAATCTCCTTAAGCTCCTTGTCAAGGACATATTCTTTGTCCTCGTAGCAGGTAATCATTCTGATGTTTCTGATCCACTCATTGAAGTTGGATCCATCAAAGGTGACTTTCCCACACAAGTTCATGAGGGAAAAGGAGCCATTAGGATTAGAGCCAGAAGCATTGTTGAAAGACATCTGAAGAAAAGAGGACAAGATTAGTTTAGATATAAGAGAGTCCTTAATAAAACACCCAAATGTAATATTAAGGCTAGGATCCAATCACAATATAATATAACTTAGAAGAGGTATGCCATAATCTAAGCTATACCATATTTGAAAGGTAGGTGAATGACGATTCACCAATTTCCACCACGAAAACCGCAATATTTTAGTATTAGGTTTTTGAATGGTTCTTAGAAATTCCTAGATTCTTTGAGATTCAATGAACTTTTCAAAGGCATGTTTCAATCTCGAGTGTGCCCTCCAAGTTTTGTGACTGGGATACCGAGGATCACAAAACGAGGTGTGAAGTAACCATGCAAATCACTTGGTACCCTTAAAGTTTATCACTCAATCGATGTGCCGGTTAACCACACACGCTCCATCGATACTATAATAAACCCTAAGTCACCCTTTACCTACCTTGTTAAGTCCAAGTTAGTGTGCCGGTTAACCACACACGCTCCACCAACGACTTAATCAAAGTGTAAAGTGTAATTTCATGGAATAGCACCTTATTCACATTTTTCCTAAAGTAACTAAGATTGGGAATTTAATAAAACATTTAGTTACTTTATAATATTCATCATACTTTGAATGAGAATTAACAAGTCCTTGTCTTACCCGTTCGGCTAACGACCCTCCACCGATCAAGCAAGCGGTGGGTGAGAGTGGACACCCATTAAGTCACCATTTTATAGGCAACAACCTTATACCCACCTTATAGACCGGCTTCGTGAATGAGGCGTACTAGCGGTAAGACGACTTTGTTCTTATACATATATATATATATAATTATTAAATCATAATAATATAAGTATAAGGGTTGAATTTTAACTTTTAAAATTCTAGGGGTTGGAACTAAAGTTTTAGCTTAACTTTACTTGTTCCAAAACTTGAGGGCAAGTTTTGTAAACTTTCAAAACTTTTCATTTCTTGTAACTTATGAGTTTAATAGAGTAATAAAATGAGGACTTTTCATTTTTCCTAACTCTTGTGTTCTTTTAATGGTTTTTAATCCAAGAGACTTTTGGTTTTCCATAACTTGAGGACAAGTTATGGACTCCATTAAAACACATTATGATCATGAATTAATCTACCACATAGGTTACAAATAATTCCTATGATCATCTAAACATCATAAGAACAAGAATATGAATATGAACACTTTCAAAAATCAAAATCACATTTAATCTTTGTAATTTTGATAACTAGTTGTTGTAAATGAGTTAGAAAAGACATTACACCTTCTAAAATAAGTTTTCAAGTACCAAAACATTTTAGGGTAATGATTCTAATCCATTTCCAGCAACTCAAGTCGAAATTCTGCACTCTGTCGACCCTACTCGCCGAGTGCAAAAACCTACTCGCCGAGTAGGTTGAAGATACACATGAACTCGACGAGTCCTCCCCATGGACTTGCCGAGTCCATCAGTCAGACAGCAAGATTTTCGACTTTCTTCAACTTTTAAGCACAAATAACAAACAAACAAGCCTAGGCTCTGATACCACTGATGGGTTTTGAGCATTCTAACACTTCCTAAGTGTACATGCAACCCTAATAACCTTGGATCTATGTTTGTCTAATTATCATGCAAAGTTGAATTCCAAGGTTATATTCTTATCTAGCATACATGGGGAACAATTTTAACTTGAATCATAGATAGAATAACTTACCTTGTTGTTGCTTGTGTTCCTTGAAACCTTGTGAGCCTAGCACCCCAAGTGTGATGCCTCAAATGCTTCACACAACACCAAATGCTCTTGGAAAGACTCTTGAGATAATACACACTTCTCAAAATCGGCCAAGCCCTCTAGTTTCTCATGTCTAACTTGTGTAGCCAATTTTGTGGAGAATGGGACTCTTATATAGTGTTGACACATCTAGGGTTACACCATGTAAACCCTAATGTGTCATGACTCTTCATTTCCATGACCCATGGGTTTGTAACTCCCATGGAGCATCCATGGAGTATCCTATGGGTAGAACCCAACTTGATAATCCATGGAGCCTCTTAGCCCACTATACAAGATACATAATCAACCCATATATTTAATTAGTTATCCTTTGATCACTTAATTAATTCCAAATTAATTCTTTGATCAATTAATCAAATAATATTATTAATATATTAGAACTTATAATATATTAATAATCTCCAAGTGTTATTTCTCTCATTTAGTCTAACCAATTACATGGTGCCATGCAACCCAAATGGACCATGCCGGGTCGGGTCAAGTACAAGCCCGAAATAGTTATGGACTTAGACACCTTATCCAACAAAAGTTATGATTTTTGAAGTTTTAACTTAGTAGTATGCAGCCCAAATCTCGAAATAGAGATCGAGTGATATTTGGCCAAAACAATCTAAACGAGAATCGAAGATCTCATTGATAATAGTGCAACAATAAAAAGACAGACGAAAACGGAGTTCAGATGAAGGAGTTATGAATTTCGAACGGAGTTTTCCTGTCCCGGCCTACTAAAAATAATATATTAATAATATATTAAAATTAAATTCAAAATTAGCCAACGGAGTCTAAACGAGAGTTGTAGAACATAATCTCACCTACGCGTCGATATAAAGAACATTGAAAACAGAGTTCGTACACGAAAGTTATGAATTTCTGAAGTTCGGGCGCGAAACCCCAAAACTGTCAGCCACCAGGACATGGTAAAAGTGCCACGGCGTGGCAGGAGCTCTGGAGTCTGTCAGACCCACTTGTAATGACGCATGTAGTGACAACCCATCCACTACGACGTGGTAAACCGTACCACGACATGGCAAAGGCAAATTTTGCCCTATAAATAGATTTGAAGGGCCGGCCGAGTTTGGTTGCTCAAATTCTCTCCTCTCACTCATATTACCTTGATTTACGTGCAAAAAAGGACCCCCGAAGCCCCGGTATCATCCCGAGACCCGAAGCAAGTTCTGAAGCTCAAATATCCCGTGAAGAAAAGAGTTTATGAGCCGAAGCTCTGCCCGTAAGAAGCCCGGTGAGTGAAGTGAACCCAGTTTCACTGAAGAATACTAGTCTTAGAGCCGTAATGCTGTCCGATCATCTTCTGATCAAGTGAGTGTGTAGTTACCTTCTTCTAACGCATAATTATGAAGTATTTTATACAAAATACATGTTATGTGGAAATTTTTTTGTTATATGTGTGAATGTATATTCACTTTCTTCTAACTCATGGATATGATTTATTCTCTATGAAATACGTGTTATGTGTGTGTGCATCATCTGTTATGTGGAATATATATTGAATGAACATGTTATACAGGTTTTAAACTATGTATAAAAATATATATTTTTATCTACTAATATGTTGGGTAGAACATGGGTAGATAGTTGATGTGTGATAAACAGATGAGAGGCATCGATGTTGTTTTATGATCTAGTCATCTAGCAGAGTATGGATGACGACCACGAACTCTTTCTAGACAGTCTTGTGGAACGCTAGCAAGATCATAACATGTAGGTGTTTTGAACGATGTGTTCACCGGTGTACTCTATCCCCCTCATGGTTGCCTTTAGGACATTTATTGCTGAGGAAGCCCCTTTGCAGTAATGTCCGTCCCAATGAAAATCCTAGATTAGGTCCCTTGAGATAGATGTTGTTTTAGGGACGTAAAGTGAGGATAACGGGAATGGGTAATTGGGTTATTGTTGGTTGGTGAAGTTAAATATAATTATTTATTGTGGGTTGAAAACCCTATATGCTCACGAGGCTCCCAAGCCTGACCCACTCAGTTTTGTTGTATTACACGTAGTGGCGCGAGAGCATAAGTTGGATGACTTATCAAGATCTTTTGATATTAGACCAGTTGTTATATGTAACTGTTGTATGGTCTATCTTTTGTTGTTTATGCTTTTGGTCTGTTTATCGGAACATGACATCCCAAATATTGATATATAATGAAAATGCATCTCTTGATGAAATGTTTTGATAAACTTTATTTTATCATATTTTGTTTTGGGAACAAATTCTGTAACTCTTTTAAATCAATGGATTTACTCTGAAATTATTTTAAAAGCATAAATTAAAACGGTCTTTTATGGCCGTGATTTTGGGGATGTTACAGTTGGTATCAGAGCATTAGTTTAAGCGAACTAAGAATTTTTAGGTGTTATAGACTTAAACTTAGAATTCTAAGTGAAGATTGTGAGATGAGTGTCTGTGATATTATAGACACAAGCACTAGTATATTTAGGAAGCTATCTAAAATGCTTTTATGTGCTAAATGTTATATGTTTCCATATATGATATAATTTGTTTGGATCTATGGTCTGTTGCCGACCGCATCTGGAAACCTTATGTGTGTAGGATTCTAAGCATACGACGACGGTATTAGAACTAGCATGTAAACGTTTCGGAGTGATAAGGATGATTTAATTATCTACCATGGATGAGGATCTAATTTCAACTTATTCGGTGTGTAGATCAAAAATGGTAAGAACCAGAAGTGGAGTTGGAAACGTGGATGAAAACAGGAATCAACCACCAGAGATTGAGCAAATACCTGTTGTAGCAGCAGCACCATAACCAATAACAATGGCTGGGGTGCAAGCCATGGTTCGGGCTATGTTAGCCAAACAAAGGGAAGAAATGCGGCAGATGTTACATGAAAATAGGGACGAACCAATCATACCTATTGAGGAACCCGAACTGATTTCCGAACAATCGGAGGAAGGAAACAATAGTCGCATTATGAGTCAAGTTGGGACTCATGGAGAACGAAGGAACGACCCGGAAAGGAGAAACAAGGATGGGTGAATGTACAAGAATTTCTTGGGTGCCAAGCCGCCAATTTTGGGAGCCCAAGGCCTGTTGAGATTATGGATTGGATCTCCGAAATGGAGATGGTATTTGAAAGTTGCGACTGTAACAACAAACAGAAGATTGTCTTTGCAGTTAGACAACTGAAGACTAGAGTCTTGAGTTGGTGGAAGTTGTTGGAAGATACTATGCCACAAGTAGAAGCCCTGAAAATGTCATGGTAAGAGTTCTTGGAACAACTAAGGGTGCAGTACTGTTCAGAGATAGATCTGATTGATCTGAACAATGATTTCCAAAACTTGAACAGGGGAGAATTAGCGTAGACGACTATGCTACTGCATTCACTGAGAAAATGATGTTATTTTTGTACCTAGTGCCAGCGGAACTCTCCAAGATTCAGAGGTTCGCTAATCGACTGCCTGCCGACTTTGGTCCGACAGTCAAGATGGCAACCACTCTGAAAACAGTTGTTCAAGCAGCTAAGAATGTGGAGGCCCAGCAGAAGGAAAAGGGTCTGGAAAGGATAGAGGTTGGTGAAAAGAGGAAGTTTGATGGACCTTCAGGGTCCAACAAGAAACACAAGTTCTCGAAGTCTAGTTCAAGAGGAGGAGGAGGCGAAGCGAAATGGTGCGACAAATGTAAGAAGAAGCATCACGGAAAATGTGACGTAGTGGCCACATGCTTCAAATGTGGAAAGCCAGGGCATTTTGCCAACGAATACACTCTCACCAAGAAAGTTTGCTATGGTTGTGGTGAGGAGGGTCACATGTCTAGGAACTGCCTGAAAAAGAAGGAGGCAGCAAGACCCAACATTCCGCCAAAGTCGAAGGCGAGAGCCTTCCAGATGACACTGGAAGCTGCTAAAGATGAAGCTGATGTCGCTTCAGGTACCTTTCTCGTTAACGAATTGCCTTCCCAAATTTTATTTGATTCTGGAGCCAACTACTCCTTTATTTCGCATGAATTTGGTAGAAAACTAGCTTTGCCTGTCGATAGACTAGATAATGCTTTATTAGTCGAAGTTGCTAGTGGCAAGATTGTACCTGTTAGCCATCGTATGAAAAACATCGTAATTAATTTGAATGGGAATAAGTTTCATGAGAAATTATTGCCTATCGAACTTAACGGTTTCGACATCGTGCTTAGAATGGATTGGCTTAGCGCCAATGACGCCGAGATATTGTGCAAGAAGAAGATAGTCAAAGTAAACCCGCCTGGGAAAGAGTAGTTTATAGTGTATGGAGATAAACGCAAAGTAAATTCTGGAATCATTTCATTGATGAAAGCCAGAAAGTGTTTGGCCAAAGGATGTACATCGTATCTAGCATTTGTGATTGATGCTAAGAAGGAGAAAAATGAGATGCGGAGCATGCCTGTCGTGTGTGATTATCCGGAAGTATTTACCGAAAATCTTCCCGGATTACCGCCTAATCGACAAGTAGAATTCTGTATCGCCTTGTTACCAGGGACGACGCCAATAGCAAAAGCACCTTATCGATTAGCACCGACGGAGATGAAGGAGCTGATGATGCAACTTCAAGAGCTATTGGACAAATGTTTCATTAGACCTAAGTCATCACCCTGGGGAGCTCCGATGTTATTCGTGAAGAAGAAAGATGGAAGTATGAGAATGTGCATCAATTACAGAGAGTTGAACAAGGCAACAACAAAGAATAGATATTCGTTGCCAAGGATTGATGACCTATTCGATCAACTACAAGGTTCAAGCTATTTTTCAAAGATTGACCTAAGGTCAGGATATCATCAGCTGAAGGTGAAAGAGCAGGATATAGAGAAGACTGCATTCAGAACGCGATATGGACACTACGAGTTCTTGGTTATGTCGTTTGGACTAACCAATGCCCTAGCAGCATTCATGGATTTAATGAACAGGGTTTGTAATCCATTCCTAGTTAAATATGTGATAGTGTTCATAGATGACATTCTGATTTACTCGAAAAGCCAAGAGGAGCATGGCAGACACTTGCGAGAAGTGTTAGAAGTCTTGAAGAAGGAGAAGTTGTATGCTAAGTTCTCCAAATGTGATTTTTGGATTCGAGAAATCCAATTCTTGGGTCACGTGGTCAACCAAGAAGGGATAATGGCTGATCCAGCAAAGATTGAAGCTATAATGAAGTGGGAACAACCGAAAAGTCCCACGGAGATCTGAAGCTTTTTAGGTTTAGCTGGATATTACCGAAGGTTTATCCAAGGCTTTTCTTCGATCGCTAGTCCATTAACAACTTTGACCCAAAAAGGAGCTGCTTATGCTTGGAATGATAAACATAATGAAGCATTCAAGAAGCTAAAGAAGAAGCTATGTAAGGCACCGATTCTATCTCTACCCGATGGAGTTGAAGACTTCGTTGTTTATAGCGATGCGTCTGGGGTTGGATTGGGTTGTGTTTTGACCAAAGAGATAAAGTGATCGCATATGCATCTCGACAGCTGAAAGAGAATGAAAAGAACTACCCGACTCATGATTTGGAGTTGGCAGCCGTGGTTTTCGCTCTAAAAATATGGAGGCATTACCTCTATGGCACGAAGTGCAAACTTTTCATTGATCATAAGAGTCTCCAATAGCTCTTTATTCAGAAAGAATTAAATATGAGGCAACGACGCTGGCTAGAATTACTTAAGGACTACGACTGTGAGATACTTTACCACCCCGATAAAGCTAATGTTGTTGCTGATGCTCTCAGTCGAAAAGTCGATCTTGAAAGAAAAAGGACAAGAGCGTTGAGAATAGAAGTTGTCTCGACAATTGTGGAGAGTATAAAGAAAGCTCAAGAGGAAGCTTCTGAGAACAATGACCGAAGGGAGGAACGTTTGGGTAAAACGTTGGTGTTCGATATAAACAGTCCTGGACTGAAGGTATTCCAAGGTTGTATTTGGGCACCTAAGTCAGGAGGGATAAGAGATCTTCTGATGGAAGAAGCTCACAAAACCATGTACTCAATTCATCCCGGCAGCACTAAAATGTATAGGGACCTGAAACCCTATTATTGGTGGCCGACGATGAAGCTTGATATTGCAAAGTATGTGGCCAAGTGTGTGACTTGTGCGAGAGTCGAGACAAAACATCATAAACCATATGGGAATTTAGAACCTTTACCTGTACATATGGGTAAATGGGAAGACATCACAATGGATTTTGTCACTAAACTACCCAGGACAAAGAGCGGTCACGACATGATTTGGGTGGTCATGGATCGTTTCACCAAGAGTGCACACTTCATAGCAGCCAAGGAACAACGGTCTATGGATAAGCTTGTGAATGCTTACGTGAAGGAAATTGTGAGACTTCACGCTGTTCCTCTAACAATTGTATTGGATCGTTATAGTCGTTTCACGTCGTGATTTTGGAAAAGTCTACAAGAGGAAATGGGTACCAAGCTATGTTTAAGTACATATTACCATCCACAGACTGATGGTCAGAGCGAAAGAATGATACAAACACTTGAAGATATGTTGAGAGCATGTACCCTGGAATTCCAAGGAAATTGGAATGAACATTTACCTTTGGTAGAATTTTCCTATAATAATAGTTTTCACTCGAGCACTAAGATGACACCTTATCAAGCTTTGTACGGACAGAAGTGTCGTACGCCATCTTGTTGGCTTGAGACTGGGGAAAAGAAATTTATGGGACCAGAGATAATCCATCAAACTGCTGAAAAGTTGAAAATAATTAGGGAGAGAATGTTAGCAGCTCAGGATCGTCAAAAGAGCTATGCTGACAACAAGCGAAGACCGATGACTTTTGAAGTTGGAGATTCGGTTTTGCTTAAAGTCTCACTGTGGAAGGGACTTATAAGATTTGGTAAAAGAGGAAAATTAAGTCCGAGGTTTATTGGACCGTTTAAAGTTCTTAAAAGGATTGGGAACCAAGCTTACAAGCTCGAACTACCAGAAGAACTGAATGGAATTCATAACACTTTCCATGTGTGTTACTTGAGGAAATTCACGAGAGAAGTTCCCGACATGATTCCACTTTCGGAGTTGAGAATTGATGAGATTAAAAGGTTAATTGAAGAACCAGAGGCAATCGTTGACCGAAAGAATAAGAAGTTGCGATGCAATATGGTCGAGTTAGTACTTGTCCGATGGAAACACACGAATGGGCAAAAATCTCACCTGGGAGACGAAGAGTGACATGATGAGTTGCTACCCGTATTTGTTTGTTGATATGTGATTCCGGGGACGGAATCATTCTAAGGTGGAGAGAATTGTAATGCTTGTGTTTTTGGGCTTATCATTAATGTTGATGTAATAGTCTAGGTTAACCTTTGTAACCCATTTTGAAATAATAGAAGTGTATTATTTGAGTATTATGTGTTTTGTGCTTAACTATGTGACTTAATTGAATTACGTATAAAAAATAAGCGTCAAAATGAAATGTTAGATAATCCGATATCAATGAAGGATGTGGTAGTAGTCGTGACGAGGTTTTCGAATATATAAAGAATGCTGAAATCTGAGTTATAATGAAGAAGTTATGACCTGTCGAAGTTTCGCGACAGAACCGGCACGACGCTGAATGACGTAAAATATGAATTTAAGATAGAGCAATATCTAGCCTTAGTGATCTAAACGAAAGTCGTAGAATATGTTAAACCGAGAGAGTACATAAAAAGAATGTCTAAATCTGACTTCATATGAGGAAGTTATGATTTTTTAAGTTTCAACTTAGCAGTATGCAGCCCAAATCTCGAAATAGACATTGAGTGATATTTGGCCGAAACAATCTAAATGAGAATCGAAGATATCGTTGATAATAGTGCAACAATAAAAAGACAGACGAAAACGGAGTTCAGATGAAGGAGTTATGAATTTCAAACGGACTTTCCTGTCCCGGCCTACTAAAAATAATATATTGATAATATATTAAAATTAATGTCAAAATTAGCCAACGGAGTCTAAACAATAGCTGTAGAGCATAATCTCACCTACGCGTCGATATAAAAAACGTCGAAAACGGAGTTCGTATGCGAAAATTATGAATTTCTAAAGTTCGAGGCGCGAAACCCCAAAACTGTCAGCCACCACGGCATGGTAAAAGTGCCACGACGTGGCAGGATCTCTAGAGTCTGTCAGAACCACTTGCAATGACGCATGTAGTGACGACCCAGCTACCACAACGTGGCAAAGGCAAATTTTACCCTATAAATAGATTTAAAGGGCTAGCCGAGTTTGGTTGCTCAAATTCTTACGTGCAAAGAAGTGCCCCCGAAGCCCCGATATCATCTTGAGACCCGAAGCTCGAAGATCCCGCGAAGAAAAGAGTTTCCGAGCCGAAGCTCTACCCGTAAGAAGCCCGATGAGTGAAGTGAACCCAGTTTCACCGAATAATACTACTCTTAGAGTCGTAGTGTTGTCCGATCATCTTCTGATCAAGTGAGTGTGTAGTTACCTTCTTCTAACGCATAATTATGAAATATTTTATACAAAATACGTGTTATGTGGAAATTTTTTTGTTATATGTGTGAATGTATATTCATTTTCTTCTAACTCATAGATATGATTTATTCTCTATGAAATACATGTTATGTGTGTGTGCCTCTTCTGTTATGTGGAATATATATTGAATGAACATGTTATACAGGTTTTAAACTATGTATAAAAATATATATTTTTATCTACTAATATGTTAGGTTGAACATGGGTAGATAGTTGATGTGTGATAAACAGATGAGAGGCATCGATGTTGTTGTTGTTGATCTAGTCATCTAGCAGAGTATGGATAACGACCACGAACTCTTTCTAGACAGTCTTGTGGAACGCTAGCAAGATCATAACATGTAGGTGTTGTGAACGATGTGTTCACCGGTGTACTCTATCCCCCTCATGGTTGCCTTTAGGACATTTATTGCTGAGGAAGCCCCTTTGCAGTAATGTCCGTCCCGATGAAAATCCTAGATTAGGTCCATTGAGATAGATGTTGTTTTAGGGACGTAAAGTGAGGATAACGGGAATGGGTAATCGGGTTATTGTTGGTTGGTGAAGTTAAATATAATTATTTATTGTGGGTTGAAAACCCTATATGCTCACGAGGCTCCCAAGCCTGACCCACTCAGTTTTGTTGTATTACAGGTAGTGGCGCGAGAGCATAAGTTGGATGACTTATCAAGATCTTTTGATATTAGACCAGTTGTTATATGTAACTGTTGTATGGTCTATCTTTTGTTGTTTATGCTTTTGGTCTGTTTATCGGAACATGACATCCCGAATATTGTTATATAATAAAAATGCATCTCTTGATGAAATGCTTTGACAAACTTTATTTTATCATATTTCGTTTTAGGAACAAATTCCGCAACTCTTTTAAATCAATGGATTTACTCTGAAATTATTTTAAAAGCATAAATTAAAACGGTCTTTTTTGGCCGCGATTTTGGGGATGTCACAATTTGTGATACATTGGTTGAGAGGAAGAGGTCTATCGAGAGTATCCCTGTTGTTCAGGAATTTTCTGACGTCTTTCCCGGGGATTTTCCAGGAGTGCCTCCTGAGAGGCAGGTGGAGTTTCGGATTGATCTAGTTCCAGGTGTGCATCTGATAGCCAATGTACCTTATCATCTTCCACCTCCTAAGACGCAAGAGTTGTCCATGCAACTTCAAGAGCTATTTAACAAGGGGTTTATCAGGCCAAGAAGTTCTCCATGGGGGGGCTCCCATTTTGTTTGTGAAGAAGGACAGGTACCGTCGGATGTGCATTGACTATAATGAGTTGGATAAGCTGACGGTGAAAAACCATTACCCACTCCCGAAGACCGACGATTGATTTGATCAGCTTCCGGGTGCATCTTGGATTTCAAATATTGATTTGAGTTTGGGTTATCGTCATATGAGGATTAGAGATGAGGATATTCAAAAGACGACCTTTAGGACTCGTTACAGGAACTATGAGTTTGTGGTAATATTATTTTGGCTCCTAATGCACCAGCAAGGACCTCATGAACCGGGTTTGCGGACTGATGTTGGATCGATCAGTGATCGTGTTTATTGACGATATCTTGGTCTATTCTAACACCAAGGAGCAGTATGAGGAGCATTTGAGGGAGCTTCTTGAGATTTTTAGGAGGGAGATAATTTATGCAAAGTTCTCCAAATGTGCATTTTGGTTATGCAAGGTGCAATTCTTGGGTAACCTCGTCAACCAAAATAGTATTTTGGTTGACATAAACAAAATGTGCATTTTGGTTATGCAAGGTGCAATGTGCATTTTGGTTATGCAAGGTGCAGTTCTCCAAATGTGCATTTTGGTTATGCAAGGTGCAATTCTTGGGTAACCTCATAACCTCGTGATACAGTGGGAAGTCCCGAGGTCTCCATCTGAGATTCGGAGTTTCCTGGGTTTAGTAGGGTATTATCGAAGATTTATTCAGGAGTTCTCCAAGATTGCAGTTCCTTTGACCCGTTTGACGAGGAAGAATGTCACTTTTCTATTGGAGACTAAGCAACAGGCGACATTTGAGAAACTGAGACAAAAGTTGAGTGAGGCTCTGATAATGACCCTCCCTGAGGGTATTCATGATTTTGTGGTTTATTATTATGATGTGTTAATTATAGGTTTGGGTGCATTTCTCATGCAGAGGGGTTGTGATTCTCGACCTCAAGATTTGGCGGCACTACTTGTATGGGGCACGGTGTACCATTTACACGAATCACAAGAGTTTGAGATATTTGATGGATCAAATAAACCTGAATATGAGGCATCGCAGGTGGTTGGATGTGGTCAAGGATTATGATTGTGGGATCTTGTATCATCTTGGGAAGGCCAATGTAGTGGTTGATGAAGGGATTTTAGTATACAAAACACCCTATGGTGCACATACAACCCTAAATACCTTGGATCTATGTATTCACTAATTATACATGCAAATGGTTTCCAAGGCATTAAACCTATAACTAGCATGCAATTGACATAAACAATACAAGATACTAGTTAGGATAACATATCTCTTTGTTGGAGTTTCATTCCGTGGAGCTTAAGAGCCTAGTGCCCCAAGTGTGACACCTTAAATGGTTCACACAACACCAACAACAACTTGGAATAACTTGAGAGAAAAGTCCTTATGCTCAAAATCAGCTAGCCCTCTCATATGAACCCCTAGGGCCAATTTCTTGAGCCATGGGGTCCTTATATATTGTGGCTATTAGGGTTACACTATGTAATTCATGTCTTTCCATATTCTTCATGCTCCATGGCTTAAAACCTCCATTGAGTATCCATGGGTTTAGCCCAACATGAAGAACTATGGATCATAAGCCCACATATATAAGAATGAATGATTGACACAATCAACCCCATATATTTAATTAGTGTCTTTTGATTACAGAATTATATCCAAATTAATTCCTGATCAATACTAACTAAAGAAGTTATGACCAATTGAAGTTTCGCGACAGAAAGGGTATCCGAGTTATAACGAAGAAGTTATAACCTATAGAAGTTTTGCGACAGAATCGGTACGACACTGTGTGACGTAAATAGTGAATTTACGATAGAGCGATATTTAGCCTTAGTAATCTAAACGAAAGTCGTAGAATACGTTAAACCGAGAGAGTGCATAAAAAGAACGTCTAAATCTGACTTCGTATGAGGAAGTTATGATTTTTCTAAGTTTTGACTTAGCGGTATGCAGCCCAAAGTTCGAATATGAGATCGAGTGATTTCTAGCCGAAACAATCTAAACGAGAATCGAAGATCTCGTCGATAGTAGTGCAACGATAGAAAGACAGACGAAAACGGACGTCGGATGAAGGATTTATGAATTATTAATGGAGTTTTCCTGTCCCGGCCTACTAAAAATAATATAATAAAAATAAAGTCAAAGTTAGCCGACGGACTCTAAACGAGAGTTGAAGAGCATAATCTCACCTACGCATGAATATAACATCGAAAACGGAGCTCGTATGCGAAAAATATGAATTTCAAAAGTTCGGGGCACGAACTTCAACCCCTGTGTCAGAGCTCACGACGTGAACAGGTGATGGGCGTATCCCAGAGTCTGACAGGCTGATGTCATGACTACGCACCTGATGACGACCAAGTTCACGACGTGAACTAGTGGTTCACGACGTGAATCTCAGAATTCAACCCTATAAATAGAAATCGAAGGCTGCCGATTATAGATGCTAATTCGCTATCTCTCTCAGTCTCTATACCCTCTCTAGCCATCTTGAAATACCCCCGAAGTCCCGGTATCATCCCGACACCCAAAGCAAGTCCTGAAGATCCCGAGAAAAAAAGAGTTTTCAAGTCAAAACTCTGCCCACGAGAAGCCCGGTTTTTGAGAGAACGTCCCGGTTTCTTCGAAGAATATTACTTTAAGATCCGTAGTGTTGTCCGAGCATCGTCTTATGAAGTGAGTGTATATTCATTTTCTTCTAACACATATATACGAAGTATTCTCTATAAAATACGTGTTATGTGTATATACAGTATTTGTTTATTTGAGATAAGTGTTGAATGAATGTTTTATACAGGTTTTAAGTTGTATATGTATTTTTATCTATAATTATGTTAGGTGAAACATGGGTAGATATTGGATGTGTGATTAAATAAAATGATGAGAGGCCTCGATGTTGTTGTTGATTCAGTCATCTAGCGGAGTTTAGATGACGACCACGGACTCTTCTAGACAGTCCAGTGGAACGCTGGTAGGCTCGCCACATGTAGGTGTTATTGAACTTGGGTGTTCAATTGTTGTACTCTATCTCCCAAATGGTTGCTTTATTTGACATAAATTGCTGGGAAACCCCCAAAATAGTTATTGTTGATTGATGAAATTAATATAATTATTTATTGTGGGTTGAAATCCCTACATGCTCACCAGGCTCCCAAGCTTGACCCACTCAGTTTTTCTTTGTATTACAAGTAGTGGCACCAGAGCGTAAGTTGGATGACTTATCAAGATATTTTGGATTATAGGCCAGTAGTTGTAAATAACTGTTGTAAGGCTTATAATGTGTCATTTATGCTTTTGTTCTGTATCGGAACATGACATACCGTGATTTTGTTACATAATGAAAATATATTTCTTTAAAGAAATGCTTTGATAAATTTTTACCATATTTTGTTTTGGGAACAAATTCTGAAACTCTTTTGATCAAAGGATTACTCTGATTTTATTTTAAAAACATAAATTAAATCGGTCTTTTATGGCCGTGAAATTGGGGATGTCACAGTTGGTATCATAGCATCAGTTTAAGCGAACTAGGAATTTGTAGGATTTCTAGACTTAAACTTAGGACGCTAAGTAAAGATTGTGATATGAGTGTCTATTGTATTTTAGACACGAGCACTAGTATATTTTAGAAAAGATGCCTAAAATGCTTTTATGTGCTAAATGTTATATGTTTGCCATATATAATGTTATTTGTTCGGATCTACGGTTTGTTGCCAACCGGATCTGGAAACCTTATGTGTTTAGGATTCTAAGCGTAGGATTACGGTTTTAGAACTAGCATGTAAACGTTTGGAGTGATATGGATAATTTAAATATCTATCATGAATGAGGATCTAAATTCACCTTATTCAGTGTATAGATCAAGAATGGCAAGAACCAGAAGTGGATTTGGAATCGCAACAAAAACAGGAATCAACCACCTGTAATTGAGCAAGCACCTGTTGTAGCAGCATCACCTGAGCCAATAACAATGGCTGGTGTACAAGCGATGATTCAAACAATGTTGTATCATCAAATGGAAGAAACTAGATGTCTACTTCAGCAGAATTGGAATAACTTTCAATGCCGATTGAACAACCCAAATTCAATGAAGGGTAGTCAGATAGAGGAAACTTCAATGGGATCGTTGGTCAAGTCAACCAATCGATAATTAGACAAAACAACCAAGAGGGAGGAAATGATGGACTTGGATGCAAGTATAAAGATTTTCTAACTTGCAAACCATCGACCTTCACTGGAAAGGAAGATCTGATCGGAGTTATGGATTGGATCTCGGAGATGGAGTTGGCCTTCATGACATGTGGTTGCAAGGGAAAACTACAAACCATATATGCAGTACGTTAGTTCAGAGGTGGTGTTGTTCGTTGGTGGAACACTCTGGGGAAGACCCTAAGCCCTAATGAGCCACTGCAACTAACTTGGGCAGACTTCTTGGTGCAATTCAAGCGTAAATTCTGCTCGGCCCAAAATCTGCTGGAGTTAGAGAACAAATTTCTGACATTGAAGAAAGGCAGCATGTCAGTTGATGAATACACCAATGCCTTTACAGATAAAATAGAGTTGTCTTTGTGCATCGTCCCAGACGAGCTTACAAAAGTTGACCGGTACGCAAAGGGACTCACATGGGAGTACGCAGTGCCAGTACGACAGGAACCTACTCTGGAGGCAGCTATTTAGGCTGCCAAGTCTATTGAGGAGATGATTAAGGGGAGGACTGCCAACAAGGTTGAAGTTGGCGAAAAGAGAAAGTTTGAAGGAACTTCAGGTTCCAACAAGAAAAGTAAATTTTCGAACTCTAATTCAAAGAAGTTTGGAGGAGGAGGAGGAAGAGGCGAAGCGAATGGTGTAAAAAGTGCAACAAAAAGCACTCTGGGAAGTGTAGTGAGGAGGTGACCTGCTACAAATGTGGAAAAACTGGTCATTATGCCAATGAGTGTCCGTCCAACAAAAGGATGTGCTTTGGATGTAACGAGGAGGGGCACATTTTGAAAGACTGCCCGAAAAAGAAGGAGGCAGCAAAACCCAATATTCCACCAAAGCCGAAGCCGAGAGCCTTTCAGATGACACCTGAAAGCTGCGAAAGATGAAGCTGATGTCGCTTTAGGTACCTTTCTCGTAAACAAATTACCTGCCCAAATTTTATTTGATTCTAGAGCCAACTACTCCTTTATTTCCCATGAATTTGATAGAAAACTAGCTTTGCTTGTCGATATACTAGATAATGCTTTATTAGTTGAAGTTGCTAGTGGTAAGTTTGTAGATGTTAGTCATCTTATGAAAAACATCTTCATCGACTTGAATGGGAATAAGTTCCGCGAGGAATTATTGCCTATTGAGCTAAATGGTTTCGACATCGTGTTGGGAATGGATTGGCTTAGCGCCAATGATGCCGAAATATTGTGCAGGAAGAAGATAGTAAAAGTAAACCCGCCAGGGAAGGAGTCATTTATGGTGTATGGGGACAAATGCAGAGTAAAATCTGAGATTATTTTTCTAATGAAAGCCAGAAAGTGTTTGGCCAAAGGATGTACATCATATTTGGCATTCATGATTGATGCAAAGAAGGAGAAAAAGGAGATGCAGAGCATTCCTATGGTGTGTGATTATCCAAAAGTATTTCCCGAAGATCTTCCTGGATGACCGCATGATTGACAAGTAGGATTTTGTATCGACTTGTTTCCAAGAACCACGCCAATAGCAAAAGCACTATACCGATTAGCACCAACGGAGATGAAGGAGCTGATGATGCAACTTCAGGAGTTATTGGACAAAGGTTTCATTAGACCTATTTCATCACCCTGGGGAGCTCAGATGTTATTCATAAAGAAAAAGGAAGGGATTATGAGGATGTGCATTGATTATAGAGAGCTGAATAAGGCAATGATAAATAATACATATCCATTTCCAAGGATTGATAACCTATTCGATCAACTACAAGGTTCCAGCTATTTTTCAAATATCGACCTAAGGTCAGGATATCATCAGCTGAAGGTGAGAGCGCAGGATATCGAGAAGACTGCATTCAGAACATGATATGGACCCTACGAGTTTTTGGTTATGTCATTTGACTAACCAATGCTCCAGAAGCATTCATGGATTTGATTAATAGGGTTTGTAAACCATTCCTCGATAAATCCATGATAGTGTTCATATATGACATTCTGATTTACTCGAAAAGCCAAGAGGAGCATGGCAAACACTTGCGAGAAGTGTTAGAAGTCTTAAAGAAGGAGAAGTTGTATGCAAAGTTCTCCAAATGTGATTTTTGGATTCAAGAAGTCCAATTCTTGGGTCACGTGGTCAACCAAGAAGGGATAATGGTTTATCCAGCAAAGATTGAAGCTGTGATGAAGTAGGAGAAACCAAAAAGTCCCACGGAGATCCGAAGCTTTCTAGGATTAGTTGGATATTACCGAAGGTTTATCCAAGGCTTTTCTTCGATCGCTACTCAATTAACAGCTTTGACCCACAAAGGAGCTATTTATACTTGGAGTGATAAGCACAAAGAAGCAATCGAGTTGCTAAAGAAGATATTATGTGAAGCACCGATTCTTTCTCTACCCGACGGAGTTGAAGACTTCACTGTCTATAGCGATGCGTCTGGTGTTGGTTTAGGTTGTGTTTTGACCCAAAGAGAAAAGGTGATAGTGTATGCATCTCGACAGTTGAAAGAGCATGAAAAGAACTACCCCACTCATGATCTGGATTTGGCAGCAGTAGTATTTGCTCTAAAGATATGGAGGCATTACCTCTATGGAACAAAGTGCAAACTTTCAATGATCATAAGAGTCTCCAATATCTCTTTAATCAGAAAGAATTGAATATGATGCAAAGACATTGGCTAGAGTTACTCAAGGACTACGACTGTGAGATACTTTACCACCCCAGTAAAGCCAATGATGTTGTTGATGCTCTCAGTCGGAAAGTCAATCTTGAAAGAAAAAGGCCAAGAGCGTTGAGAATAGAAGTTGTCTTGACGATTGCGGAAAGTATCAGGAAAGCTCAAGAAGAAGCTTCAGAGAAGAATGACCAAAAGGAAGAACGTTTGGGCAAAACGTTAGTGTTCGGTATAAACAGTCACGGACTGAAGGTATTCCAAGATCGGATTTGGGTACCTAAGATAGGAGGAGTAAGAGATCTTCTGAGGGAAGAAGCTCACAAAACCATGTAGTCGATTCATCCCGGTAGCACAAAAATGTATAAGGATCTCAAAGCCTACTACTAGTGGCCAAAGATGAAGCTCGACATTGCAAAGTATGTGGTTGAGTGTGTGACATGTGCTAGAGTTAAGGCACAACATCAGAAACCATATGGGAGTTTAGAACCATCACTTGTACCTATGGGTAAATGGGAAGACATAGTTATGGATTTTGTCACTCAGCTGCCCAGAACAAAGAACGGTCACGACATGATTTGGGTGGTCGTGGATCGCTTCACTAAGAGTGTGCACTTCATAGCAGCCAATGAGAAATGGTCTATGGATAAGCTTGTGAATTCTTACGTGAAGTAAATTGTGAGGCTTCACGGTGTTCCATTAATGATTGTATCGGATCGTGACAGCCGTTTCACCTCAAGGTTTTGGAAAAGTCTACAAGAGGAATTGGGTACCAAGTTGTGTTTGAGAACAACTTACCATCCACAGACTGATGGTCAGAGAGAACGAACGATACAAACACTTGAAGATATGCTGAGAGCATGTACCCTGGAATTCCAAGGTAACTGGGATGAACATTTACCTTTAGTAGAATTTTCCTACAATAATAGTTTCCACTCGAGCATTAAGATGGCACCTTATTAAGCTTTGTATGGACAAAAGTGTCGTACGTCGTCTTGTTGGCTTGAGGTTGGGGAAAAACAGTTTATGGGGCCCGAGATAGTCCATCAGACTGCTGAAAAGCTAAAAATAATTAGGGAGAGAATGTTAGCGGCTCAGGATCATCAAAAGAGTTATGCTGGCAAAAAGCAAAGATCGATGACATTTGAAGTTGGAGATTCGGTTTTGCTCAAAGTCTCACCGTGGAAGGGACTTATAAGATTTGGTAGAAGGGGGAAGTTAAGTCCAAGATTTATTAGACCGTTTAAAGTTCTTCAAAGGATTGGGAACCAAGCTTACAAACTAGAACTACCAGAAGAACTGAATGGTATTCATAACACTTTCCATGTGTGCTATTTGAGGAAGTTCACAGGAGAAGTTCCTGACATAATTCCAATTTCTGAGTTAAGGATTGATGAAAATAAGAGGTTAATGAAGACCCAGAGTCAATTGTTGACCGTAAGACTAAGAAGTTGCGACACAAGATGGTCGAATTAGTGCTTGTCCGTTGGAAACATACGAATGGGCCAAATCTCACCTAGGAAACGGAGAGTGACATGATGAGTCGTTGTCCACATTTGTTTGTTGATGTGTGATTTCGAAGACGGAATCATCCTAAGGGGGAGAGAATTGTAACTTCCGTGTTTCTAGGCTAGAAATTAATGCTAATGTAACAGTTAAGGTTAACCTTTGTAACTCGTTTTGAAATAATAAGAATATATTATTTAAGTATTATGTGTTTTATGCTTAATTGTGTGACTTAAATGAATTAAGGATAAAAATAAGTGTTAAAATAAAATATTATATAACCCGATATCTATACATAAATAAGTAGTGGTCGTAATGAGGATTCCGTAAATATAAAGAATGCCAAAATCCGAGTTATAACGAAGAAGTTATGACCTATCGAAGTTTCGCGCAAAGCCGGTACGACACTGTGTGATGTAAATAGTGAATTTACGATAGAGCGATATTTAGCCTTAGTGATCTAAAAAAAAGTCGTAGAATACATTAAACCGAGAGCATGCATAAAAAGAACGTCTAAATCTGACTTCGTATGAGGAAGTTATGATTTTTCTAAGTTTTGACTTAGCGGTATGCAGCCCAAAGTTCGAATATGAGATCGAGTGATTTCTAGCCGAAACAATCTAAACGAGAATCGAATATCTCGTCGATAGTAGTGCAACGGTAGAAAGACAGACGAAAACGGACGTCGGATGAAGGATTTATGAATTATTAACGGAGTTTTCCTGTCCCGGCCTACTAAAAATAATATAATAAAAATAAAGTCAAAGTTAGCCGACGGAGTCTAAACGAGAGTTGAATATCATAATCTCACCTACGTGTGGATATAAAGAATGTCGAAAACGGATCTCATATGCGAAAGATATGAATTTCTAAAATTCGGGGCACGAACTTCAACCCCTGTGTCAGAGCTCACGACGTGAACAAAGAGTTCACGACGTGAACAGGTGATGGGCGTATCCCAGAGTCTGGCAGGCTGATGTCGCGACTACACACCTAATGACGACCAAGTTCACGACGTGAACTAGTGGTTCACGACGTGAATCTCAGAATTCATCCCTATAAATAGAAATTGAAGGTTGTCGATTATGGTTGCTAATTCACTATCTCTCTCACTCTCTATACCCTCTCTAGCCATCTTGAAATACCCCTGAAGTCCCGGTATCATCCTGACACCCGAAGCAAGTCCCGAAGCCCCAAAGATCTTGAGAAAAAAAGAGTTTTCGAGCCGAAACTGTGCCCGCGAGAAGCCCGCTTTTATAGAGAACATCCCGGTTTGATCGAAGAATATTACTATAAGAGTCGTAGTGTTGTCCGAGCATCGTCTTATCAAGTGAGTGTATATTCATTTTCTTCTAACACACAGATACGAAGTATTCTTTATAAAATACGTGTTATGTGTATATACATTATTTGTTTATTTGAGATAAGTGTTGAATGAATGTTTATTTGAGATAAGGTGAAATATGGGTAGATAGTGGATGTGCGATTAAATAAAATGATGAGAGGCATCAATGTTGTTGTTGATGCAGTCATCTAGCGGAGTTTAGATGACGACCACGGACTCTTCTAGACAGTCCAGTGGAACGCTGGCAGACTCACCTGTAGGTGTTATTGAACTTGGGTGTTCAATTGTTGTACTCCATACCCTACATGGTTGCCTTATTTGACATAAATTGTTGGGAAACCCCCAAAGTAGTGTTGTCGCCCCGATGAAAAATCCTTAGGCTAGGTCCCTTGTGATAGTTGTTTTAGGGACGTAAAGTGAGGATAGCGGGAATGGGTAATCGAGTTATTGTTGATTGATGAAATTAATATAATTATTTATTGTGGGTTGGAATCCCTATATGCTCACCAGGCGTGGGAGCTTGACCCACTCAGTTTTTATTTGTATTACAGGTAGTGGCACCAGAGCGTAAGTTGGATGACTTATCAAGATATTTTGGATTATAGGCTAGTAGTTGTAAATAACTGTTGTAAGGCTTATAATGTGTCGTTTATGCTTTTGGTCTGTATCGAAACATGATATCCTGAGATTTTGTTATATAATGAAAATACATTTCTTTAAATAAATTCTTTGATAAATTTGTATCATATTTTGTTTTGGGAACAAATTCTGCAACTCTTTTAATCAAAGGATTAGTCTGATTTTATTTTAAAAGCATAAATTAAATCGGTCTTTTCTGGCCGTGAAATTGGGGATGTCACAGATAGAGTGAGCAGACCATTTAGACACTCAACGATATGCTTCGTGAATGTGTTTTGGATTTTGGTTGGATCTGGGATACTTATCTTCTTTTAGTTGAGTTCTCCTACAACAGGAACTATCACGCCAACATTTGTATGCCTTCCTTCGAGATGTTGTATGGGAAGAGATGTCAGACACCGATTTGATGGGTTAAGGTCGGTCAGTGAGTGATGGGGACCATTAAGGTAGTGCTCAAGAACACGGAGTTGATACAACATGTGTTGTAGGCTGAGGATCGCGCAGTGAAGACAGAAGAGTTTATATCGACAGACATCGTATTGATCTCGAGTTTCAGGTATGAGATTTCGTGCTTTTGAAGGTGTCACCATGGAAGGATTTCATCCAGTTCCAGAAGCGGGGCAATTTAGGCCCCATATACATTGGTCCTTTCTGGGTTATTGGTCGGTTGGGCAAGATTGATTATCGGTTGGATCTTCCTACGGAGCTTATTCAGATCCACAATACATTTCATGTCTCTTAGTTGCGGAAGTGTTTAGCCGATGATTATGTAGTGGTTCCCTTGGATGACATTCAGGTTGATAAACGCATGAACTATGTAGAGAGACCATTGTGATTCTTGACATGAAGACGAGGACCTTGCGTAACAAGGTAGTGGGTTTGGAGAAGGTGCAATTAATGGGTTTTATAGGTTACAAAAAAATATGTGGCGAAGAAAAATTAACCATAAGTTCACATGCAACCTAAAGGATCTATGTTTTCACTATAGATTTGCAAAAAAACAATTGAACATCAATAACCCTATGAGTACTCTACTATTTTCGAAATTCATAAAGGGTTTTAGGGTTTACATACATTTTTATTATTGTTTTAAATAATCAGTAATTCCTTCTTGATCAAGTTTCATAAAGCAAGCACCAAAAATCTCGTGTCTCTAATGGTTTGTACCCAAACCCTAAGAATAAAAGACTTTAGAGGAAAAAGGAGAAGGGAAGGAATTTTAGCTCTAAGGCTTTTAGAATGGGATGGCCAAAATTATGAACCCATAAGGGGTTTATATAGGTGAGTAAGGAGGCAAGGATAAGGCAGGATTCCTTGGATAACCCTTATCCTTTTTCTTACTCCCTAAGGTTTCCTAATGCTTCCAAGAAACCCTAGAACCTTCCTATAAAACCGTCTCCTATGAGAAGGTTATGGAATTCTTCAATGCTCAACTTTTGAACATTGTCACCTTTAGTCCTTCTACTTTTAATTAATCCAATTAATCTCAAAACTAATTCCAATTAATTTTTGATTAATTATTAATTAAATAATAATATTTCTAATTAATATATTAATAAATCATTTATTATTATTGATTAATCTTATAATAAACCAATAAAACTACTTCTTTCTCCAAAAAGTCATTATGTCAATTACTAGTTTTGAGGGCAACCCAAAAGGACTCTACTATTAATTCAAGTGTATACCAATTTAGTTATTGGCTTAGAGACATAATTCAATAGTCTCCCACTTGTATAACTCTATAACTACAATTGCAAGTATAACTTCTAAATTAAACAGAAAAGGGTGATTCTCAAAGCAACTCTAGTTTCTGATCTGATCAGACATCGCTCCTAAGATAAGTGATCAAACATTACTTCGTTCTACAAGATATCACATGGACATGAGACATGGATTATAATCAATCTATTGTCCAAAACTATGTTTCTTGATTTCCCACTTTGTGATGACCTCATAAGACTTACTAACTGAACACTTCAATTTAGTCATGGTTGGGCCCAAAGATACCAAGGGGCCCAAAGATATTGTTTTTCCTATTAGGGCAAAAGGAACGAATAAACTTCGACTCATATTCTTGTATCATTTACTCACCAAATCATGCATGAAACTACATTTTATAACATCATGTTACTGATGCGTTTTCGTAACACCAATACACAACCAACTTATAAATTACAACTTATATATCTCGTTTGCTGAGCTTTGGCTCTTTAAAAAAAAATACAACTTATATATCTCCATTTTAAGAATATAAAATATTATTGTCTCAGAATTACTCATGATATAATCCATGAAGTAATTTCCAGAGAGTGGGTTTATCCAATACTCAAAATCTCCATTTTCTAAGTACTCACGGATATTGTAGCAACCATTGTAATGTCTCATCTTCATAGAGAAGTTATAATCTATTCATGATCGTCTTTATTCACTACTTACTTCCAAAAGTATGAGCGATTGTGGAGTATCAAATAATCAAATCATTCGGGAAGTAAAACATGCAAATGAAACACGAGAATAAATAATCGAAAAAGGTAGTAACCATACTCATAAATAATCTTTATTACTTAATCACCAAAATCAATTACATTTATTTTGTTACAAGTTTCAAAATATCAACTAACTACTTAAACTAATATCATATCTTAAGCTTATGTTCCTATCATGTTGGGTATGCTTAACCCTACTTTGAGCCTTCGTGAAAGAATCTACAAGATTCTCTTCTGATGATAAGATAACCTTCTTCAACTCTATGTCTGATGTAATGGTACTTTCTGTGGATATGCTTGGATCTAGCATGATCCTTGGGTTATGTGGTCAAAGCAACCGCACCTTCATTATCACAATAAAGTTCCAATGGCTCCTGAATAGTTAGGACTACTCCGAGATCTCCGATGAAATTCTTCAACCAAGCCTCCTCCTTTGATGTTTTGCTGATTGCGATGTACTCTGATTCACATGTAGAATCAACCATTGTATCTTTCTTGGAACTCTTCCAAGTTATTGTATATATTAGGCTAGTCCGATGATAGCCATTTATCTCTTGTAAGCCCATTTGATCTTATGTGTATTTAAAATAGGTAAAGGCATTGTGTCTAGTTTTCATGGGAAAATAACCAGTGTAACACTAATTTTTCTTACCAATGACGTTCTTCAAATTTTCACCAAGCAAGTACTAGCAAAATTTTATTTTTTTCATCAAATAATAATATTTTTTCATTCAATAATACCAACATGTTTTTTTTTACAAATAAAAACAACATATTATATATGTTTGAGGCTATAAAATAACGTAGAACAATCAATTGTTATTCTCCGATCAAATCATCCAACAGATAGATATAACACTAGTTTTCATTAGTCTAGCTTCTTGCTAGCTTAATAAAATTAGTTTCCAAAAAAATTACTCGTTAGTGTAAGTATATACCGAGAAAGGTAAATATCTATTTGTGGCGTGTCATGTACTCATGTTGGATTTGTTGCCTACAAGGTTGAAGATCATCGGTAAAAACATTGACGTTCCTTATGGCATTGTGTCCGATTTGTGTCTAATTCGGAATCCATTGTTCAAACGCTTCTTGAGTGCAAGTTGGTTGCTCAAGTGAGACTTTGTGTTTCCAAGTGGTGCAATGTGCAATTGTATGGTGGATCCAATGTCATTGAGGTTGTCCGTCGCATACCCAGGTGAAAAAGAGAGCTATTGAAGTCGCTCTCATGTAGATGTGGTGGATGGTATGGAATTATCGTAACGAGTTCGTTTTGGGGGCAAAGAAGAGGAGAAAGGATTACATTCTTTATAGCATTGTTACTAATTCATACAATTTGTTTGTTTTCCGGTTTCCTAGACATAAAGTCAAATGCAAGGATCGAATGGCAAATCTGATTTTTATGATTACCTTGTAATGTTTGCATAACTTCTCGAGGTCCTTCTATAATATATGGACATTCTTATTATAATAATAATAATAATAATAATAATAATAATAATAATAATAATAAAGATTATCCAATCATGAAAACGGTGACAGTGCATAGATTGTTTTGTTTAGACAAAATGTTTCTTAATAGTAAAAATATACAGGGGTCAACATTAAAATACAATATAAAAATAATATAATTTATTGGCATAATTTTCTTTTTCATTTTTAGGTGTTGCTAATAAGACACCCCTTGGACACCCTATTGACCACTTTTTAAAAGATCAATCAATAATTAACTGTTTATAATCAACTTTTCCGAAAAACAATACAATTTCATCCAATAAAAATATTTAAAAAATTAGTTAGAGTGTCCATATTGTACTATAGGGTGTCTTTCACTGGATTGTATTGTTTTTTTTGGATCCGATGAAATCTTCCTTGGGAGATGTAATGATCAAGTATCCTTGCATTACTATATCATTATTCCGCTACATTTACAAATCACAGTCCACTTCAACTAAGATAAGAAATCTTAATTATAAAAGTTTAAAGAGGTATCCATTTGATATGAATGATAAAAGTTTAGAATTAGTTGTCGACTTGTCGCAAAAAAAGAAATATCTCGATCTTTGGAAAACATAAGATATGTTTCAAATATATTTTCTTTTTTTGATTTGTAATAGGACCAAATAAATAAAATTGAACTTGAGTTATGCAATCCTAATTTAATAATGTTTATTTTATATTTATTCTGTCATTAATCTCTTATTAGTAATTCAATTGAGAAAATAAAAAAGGTTAAGAATAAGAGAATAATTCTCATGCATCAATTATTTTTGCCGCAAAACTATCTATCCTACCGGTGGAAAGAAAAAATATACATGGGTTTTGAAACAAAACATATTTCTTTAAACTATGCTAATCATTTTTAACATATACAAAAACATAAGTTTTTTCGTTTTTTTTTATTTTTAAGGAGCTATTTTTGTCGAAAAATGATTTTAAATATATTAAAATTTATAAGTTTTTAATCTCTATAAATAGACATCCATATTGATATAATTTCAAGATAAAAAAAATATTTTTTATAGTTTCAGCTCTCGTTATTCATAAATGAATAAAAGTGTATCAGATTTTTATGACAGTACATTTATTATTTATTTATGAATAAAAAATATATTTAATTTTTTTACAGTTTAATTATCATTCATATATGAATATAACATATAATAAATTTTTTAAAGGTTACTTCAGCTCTCGTCAAATGTTATATATTCATATATGAATAAAATAAGTATTAGATTTACTCAAAAGTTATATTCATATATCAATAACATGTTTATCAGAATTTTATTACGGTTCATTTGTTATTCATATATAAATGATACTTAATTGTAAACAAAATAAGCATACATTGTATTCATAAGTGAATAACGAATATACTATAATATAAAATCTGAAATATTTTTATTCAATTATGAATAACGAGAGTTGAAACTATATAAAAAAATTATGTTATCTTAAAACTATATCAATATGGATGTCTATTTATAGATAATAAAAAATTATGAATTTTGATATATTTAAAATAACATTTTGATAAAAATAATTTCTTAAAATTTAACAAAAAAAACAAAAAAAAAACTATATTTTTGTATAAAGTAATGATTAGCGTATTTAAGAAAACATGTTTTGTTTGAATGTGTATCTCTTCCCCATTTTTGTCCGTAAACCCAAGTGTTTTACAGCAAAATAAATATGTGGCTGAGATTGATTCCCTTATTCTCAACCTTTTTATTTTCTCAATTTAATCATATATACGTCTTGATTGAAAGGAATTCCTAAGAATCCAACGAACAAAGTAAATAGAATCAATATAAGTATTGGGAATAACATAGTATTATTAAGCGTATTACCGCGCATTGCGCAATAAAACAAATATATGGTAAAATATGTTGAAATTTATAATTTTATCTATGGTTTTTGGTCATTATATATATATATATATATATATATATATATATATATATATATATATATATATATATATATATATATATATGCCTATTAAAATTGGAACCAACGACCCTAAAATATTGGAACAGATCTTGGAACATGTTATATCGGTTTTTAATATTCCAAAACTGCTCCTAAAATTGTCGATATTGGAGTTCTAATTTTTTATCACGGAATAAATTGATTGACTATTACAACATATGAAAAAAAATTAACCATATAAATTACAACATATGAAAAAATAATTAACCATATAAATTATTGATAATGTAAATAAAATGAATTAAAGGAAAATTTAAAATTATAAATAAAGATGTTTATAATTGATGTCAAAATATTTTGTAATAGATTCTAACCATACTAATAATATTTATAAAACTCAAAATGAGTTTTACCCCTCATAAGTTATTAGAAAACATAAGTTATAAAACAATTAAACGATTTGTACTTTATGAGAGTCTCGTGCCATTGTGTTTTTCATTAGCATAACATAAAATTAGAGGTGCAAATTGTAATGGCTAAATCTTATTTCACTTTTAATTACCTTACAGTTAAATCATAAACGTCTCGTTTAAATATATCATGAATGATTAAACGATTTATAATAAAATAATAACTTGTAATGATATATCAACAACTCAAATTTACCATTTTTATGGAATATAACAAATCAATTTTAATAAGCTTCATCAACTACATAATTGTCATCTATAGGATCATTTCCATATAAGCGATTGTGAACATCTAGCACAACATAAAGACCTATAAAAATTAAACACCAACATGCGCTCTATTACATCATCCTAGAAATTACACCCAATGAATCTTTTTAAAAGTCTTGTTATACAATTTGAAGTGGAATGAACATTAATTCGCACCATCTTGCAAACTCCATTATAATTTATACGATATGGACCGTTGGGTTTAGAATATAGACAGTTAGTTGCATAGCTTCCTTTTAGGACCCCGCTGAACATGATTATAACTTTCATGAAATGAAAATGCAAAACTTTAAAAGAAATTGAACCAT
The DNA here is from genome assembly GCF_002870075.4 of Lactuca sativa. Lineage (NCBI taxonomy): Eukaryota > Viridiplantae > Streptophyta > Magnoliopsida > Asterales > Asteraceae > Lactuca > Lactuca sativa. Next base: position 44,564,918 of record NC_056625.2, read on the forward strand.
CAAAATTTTAAAATCAAGAAGCATGAACTATGCTAGTTGTATCGATTCTTGTTTTGTATTGTTGCAAAGTAGTCTAGTTGCTCATGTGAATCGAGAGGCAATGATTAGCGCATCTTCATATATAATATTTTTCATTCTAACCAAAATCATAATTATACAGTATAAATTTGGATAATTAAAAAGAAGAAAATGAAACAATATTTCTTACCACAAACTTTCATATTTCCTTCTTATTGTCATCTACCTCTTTATTATTATTTATGCTCTCCATCGACAATCTTTTTGTATGGAGTTTCTAATCTACCTCTGAATCACTCACACAACTCTTTAAACTATTCTAATAAAAATCTATCATTGTGAACTATATATATATATATATATATATATATATATATATATATATATATATATATATATATATATATATATATATATATATATATCATACATACTTATAAAGCTAGCATTTTTTCTTGAATCTCATGCATTTGAAACCCCCTTTTTTAACTTCCTTTTACCACATTCATTTGAAACTCCCATGACTTTTCAATTTCTTTACAATAATATTATAAATAAGTTAAATAATGTTCTATAAACAAGAAAGAGTGTTTTATTACAATGTCTTCATCCCACATCGATGGTGAGAGTAAACAAGAGAATGTTTCCTCTTCTATAAATAGGAAAGGTTGTGAAATGTTTCAAAGGGACCAAACCTTGAGAACTTCCTCATGCCTACCTTTGTAGGATTTTGAAGGTATTATTTGGTGAGATTGTCTACATTGACAAGTGTCCATTTAACTTTTAGAATTCCAAAAATGGTTTTGAACCGAATTTGTTCAGGTTTAAACCGTGTTTCAGTTAGAAAAAAAATTATGTAGTTGGGTATATTGAGTTGAACCGGAGCTGGATCAATTTAGACCGATAAAAGAATCATTTTCCTATCACAACAAACATTTGAAACTCCCATGATTTTTCAAATTATTTCTAATAATTTTATAAATAAGTTACATAATTATATATAAATATAAGCATCTACCTAAACCTAAAATTATAATTGTTTGAAAAATCACTTTGATTCAAAAGCACAAAATATATACAAACTGGGTTTCACTTTAAAAAAATATGTAGTTTGGTATATTTAGTTGAATCAGTCCGAGTTTGATCTATTTGGACCATAAAAGAAGCATTTTCCTTTCACTACATACATTTGAAACTCCCATGATTTTTCAAATTGTTTCCAATGATATTTTAAAAAAGTTACATAATGTTATATTAATATAAAAAACATCTACCTAAAAATAAAATTATTATTATTTGAAAATTCGATTTGATCAAAAGCACGAAATATATACGCAGATTATATTTTATAAATGAATTCTTTTTATAATGAGCTTTTGAATCTTGAAAATACATATAAACAAGCTTTCTATATTAAATACCTAACTGAATTTATGATTTTAGAATTGAACAAAAAGTTATTCAATAAGAACTTACTTTTTTGGATAGAAACTTACGAGATTATAGAAAAATGGAACTATTGAATAATGTTTTATTAACAAGATAGCGTGTTTTATTACAATGTCTTCATCTCACATCGATGGTGAGAGTAAACATGAGAATATTTCCTCTTCTATAAATAGGAAAGGTTGTAAAATGTTTCAAAGGGACCAAACCATGAGAACTTCCTTATGCCTACCTTTTTAGGATGTTGAGGGTATTCTTTGGTGATATTGTCTTTATTGGCAACTGTCCATTTAAGTTTTAGAATCCCGAAAATGGTTTTGAACAAGATTTTTTTAGGTTCAAACAGAGTTTCGGTTGAAAACCCGTTATGTAGTTTGTTATATTGAGTTGAATCGGTATGAGTTTGATCATTTTGGACCGATAAAGGAAGCATTTTCCTTTCAGCACATACATTTGAAACTCCCATGATTTTTCAAATTGTTTCTAATAATATTATAAATAAGTTACCTAAACATAAAATTATAATTGTTTGAAAAATAAATTTGATTCAAAAACACAAAATATATACAAACCAGGTTTCAATAGAAAAAACGTTATGTAGTTTCGCATATTAAGCTGAATCAGTTCGAATTTGATCAATTTGGACCGATAAATGAAGCATTTTCCTTCCACCACATACATTTGAAACTCCCATGATTACTCATATTGTTTATAATAACATTATAAGTTACATAATGTTATATAAATATAAAAAAATCTACCTAAACATAAAATTATAATTGTTTGAAAATCACTTTGATTCAAAAGCACGAAATATATACTCGATTATATTTTATAAATGAATTCATTTTATAATAACATTTTGAATCATGAAAATACATATAAACAAACTTTCTATATTAAGTACCTAACTGAATTTATGATTTCAGGATTTAACAAAAAGTTATTCAATAAAAACTTGATCGTTTATAGCAACTTACGAGATTACTGAAAAATGGAACTATTGAACACTAAATTTTCTGGATAACGTTTTATTTTTATTACTTAATATTTTATTTAACAAAATGAAATTATTGGCAAATAAAGAAATGAGTTTAATTAAAATGTCTTCATCCCACATTGATCGTGAAAGTAAACAAGATATTGTATTCTCCTCTATAAATAGGAAAGATTGTGAAATATTTTAAAGGGATTAAGCCATGAGATCTTCATTGCATCTACCTTTGTAGGACGTTGAGTGTATTCTTTGGTGAGATTGTCTTTGTCGACAAGCGACGAATTAAATTTCAGAATTTCGAAAATGATTTTGGACCGTATCTTTTAGATTTGGATCGAGTTTAATAAGGATCTGAGTGTCTTCTGGCTGAGTTAGGCAAACTTACTTCCATTGGAGGCCGAGTTTAAGTAATTGTTGGATTAGTGTCTAAGTCCATAACTATTTTGGTATGTACTTGACCTGATGGTGCATGGTCCTTTTGGGTTGCGTTCACCAAAGCAACTTGATTGGAGAAATAAATAGAGAGAGAGGTTATTATGATTTATTAATATGTTATAAGAATAATATATTAAAGGAGAAATCATATTTGTTTAATTAATATTGGTCAATAATTAATTAAGAATTAATTTTGTGATCAAATGTAATTAATTAAACTAGAGGGGCTGAATTGTAATTATGTGATAGTTGCAAAATAGGGCAATGGTTATCCTTGTTGAAGGATGGACGAATTCAAGGATAAGGATATCCTTAAAATCGTTCAAGGTCCAAGAGATAGGGATTTTCATAGGCTTATCTTATGGTTGCTTGATGGGCAAGTAACTAGATAAGGATAAGGACTGAAATCCTAATCTCAACCCTATATAAAGACCCCAAGGCTCATGAATTCGTCCATTCCTTCCCAAGAGGTCCTAGAGACGAATTCTTATACCTCCCCTCTCTCTTTATACCTTCTCCATTTGCTCTTGGTGTTTGTAAGCCATTAGAGGAGTGACACTTGTGACTCTAAGCCTTCCAAGGTCAATTCAAGGAGGAATTGGGATTGTTATTGCTACATAACAATCAAGGTAATATCATAAACCTAATTATATATTAATATCGATTTCCATATGCTAGAATTAGGGTTTATAGTCTTGGATTCAAAGCATGTACAATAGAGAAACCTAGATCCAAGCATTAGGGTTTGTATGAGCACATAGGATGTCTTATGACCAAAACCCATCAGTGGTATCAGAGCCTAGACTGGTTTCTATTGTATTGATGCTTGATATGTTTGAAAAATTCATTTTTTGGGTTTCTGGAGGCTGGACTCGCCGAGTCCATAGCTGAACTCATCGAGTCCATGCAGACTCGACGATTCAACTCGTCAGATGGGGATATCTTCGGGATTTCTTGCTGTTTTTGCTTTGGGATAGTTACCTTATCATATTAGATCAATATAAATCCGATTTTATGATAAATTTGACTATATTCTTGATCTAATTGAAGATATTTATCAATTAATAAGATAATCGTTTCCTTATGTGATAATTGATTAATTATTTTGACTAAATTGATAAATTGTTTTGCAAGAAATCATTAAATAAATCAAATATGGATAATTATGTGATTAATTGTTAATTTAGATTATTTGTTATTTGATCCTTGTTGTTATGAAAAGTTTCATATTTTCCCCTTAGGTTTATAGTTTAAATTTGAACCTAAAAGTTTTGTTGTTTTGAAATTTAAATAGTTAAAACCCTAATGTTTTGAAAAAAGGTTTCAAAACTTGCCCTCAAGTTTTGGAATTTAAAAGTTGATTAAAAGTTTAATTAGGAATGTTAAATTCTACAACTCTTGTATTGTTTTGAAAAAGTTCAAATCACACCCTTATGGTTTTATTAATTAATTAAGGTGTATAATTCAAAGAAGTTTAATAAATCCATAAAAGTTTAGGTTTACAATTTAATTGAATTAAATGTATAATTTTTAAATTAGACCACCTAGTATTTTGAAAGTATAAAATACACCCTATACTACATATAACATTAAAAGTCTAACATTATATATATGTATGAGTAAAAGTCGGTCTTACCGTTAGTAGACCTCATTCACGAAGCTGGTCTATAAGGGGTGTTTAAGGAAATTGCCTATAAAATGGCGGTCGAATGGGTATCCACTCTTACCCACCGCACTCTTGACTAGTGGAGGGTCGTTAGCCGAACGGGTAGGATAGGACAAAACCTTCCGTTATAAGTATAATGAATTACTAAAGTAACTAAATATTTTCATAAAATTCCCAATCTTAGTTACTTAGGCAAAACTGAATTGATGCAATTCCATGAAATTACACTTTGTGCCCTTGCGAAGACGTTAGTGGAGCGTGTGTGGTTTACCGGCACACTAAATGGTTCTAAGCAAAGGTAGCAAAGGGTGACTCAATGTTTGTCATAGTTTGGTGGAGCGTGTGTGGTTGACCGGCACATCGAATAGGTGATTGTAACATGTGGGGGCACCATGTAGTTTGCATGGTTATTCACACCCGTTTTGTGATCCTCGGCATCCCAGTCACAAACAAGAGGGGCATATCGAGATTTAAACATGCCATTGAAATGTTCAATGAATCTCAAAGGATCTAGGAGTTTTCATAGATTTAAAACTTAAATTTATTTTTCGTTTTTCATGGTGGAAATTAGTGAATCGTCATTCACTTACCTTCAAATGTTCTGCAATTTGGGTTACGGCATCCCTCTCCCGAGTTGTAGAATATTATGTTGGGTCCTAGCCTTAGTATCTCATTTGGGTGATTTGCTAAGGACTCAATCAATCAACTAACTTGAATTCGTTTTCTCCCATTTTGTAGATGTCAAAGTTTGACAACTATGGTCTTCTCAAATCCCGTGGAACAAGCATTCCACATGAAGATGGTATTCCACGATTCGATCGAGGAACAAGAGATCATGCTTCACTTCCTCCTCCTCCTCCAATTGTTCTCCCTAACCCACAAGTTCAAAGGCTTGAAAAGTTCAAGATCACTCAAGCCCTTTTGGCAAGTAAACATAAAGAAGGAAAGCCGGTGTGTGCACACGTCCTAAGGATGAAGTCACACATTGATAGGTTAAGAATGTTGGGATCCGTTGTCTGTGAGGAGATGGCTATTGATTGGGTTCTTCAGTCACTTCCTAACTCATATAGTGAGTTCGTAAGAGAGTACTATATGATGAACCGCGACGTGACCCTTATAGATCTCACCTATATGCTTATTGCTGCTGAATCAGAAATGTTTTGGCGCAATGGAAAAGCAAAGTTGATTGGTGAATCTGCCTTCAAGACCTCTATGGATATAGACAATGGCAACGAAAGACATGCTATGATCGAAAGGTTTGATCATAAGAGAAAGGCAATGTCTAAAGTAGTTCCATGTCATGTTCCTAAAGAGTCAATTTGCTTTTATTGCCAAGAGAAAGGGCATTGGAGACGAAGCTGCCCCATTTACCTAAGAGATCTAAGAGATGGGAGAGTCGAAACGTATGGCTCTAATATAGGTAAAATCCATTAACCAACTCTTTTAAGCTTCTATTCTAGATTCTTAATACATAATGTGATAAGATTACAACTGATGTTTTGTAGGATCGAAGAAAAGAAAGGAAGCTTAAGGGAAGAAGTGAGCAAAATCTAACCGTGAAGGAATGGATTTCGATCGCATTTCTCGAAGATTATATTCTTGAGCTACTACTTAGAGTTAGAATTAGATTGCTGAGAAAAATGTATTAGCATAGTTTTTCAATGAATTGCATTGTAAGGACAAATTTTTCCGCAATAAAATAAATTTTGATTTTATAATATTTATTTATCCTTGCAATGGCGTATATGAAAAATTGATGTTTGAATATTAGCAATAATGGATTTGGTTCTTATTATGTTATTTATGGAAAGTCGAGAATTTACCAAATAGGGAGAGTTTCTCATCGCCCAAAGTTTCAATTGGACAGAAATTTGGAATCACGTAACTTGGTTGCACGATGAATGAGAAATCTCATATTTGATAATTAGACTAATTCATTAACAAAGGGTCAAGTGAAGGACTAGGAGATCGAGTACACAAAGTTATGTGTTGATCAAGTCCACCATAAGAGTAACAAAGATATTCGTCATGATTTACTAAAGGTTTAGTAAATGTGATTATACTTACAAGATTAAGTGTAATTCTAGATTGATTGAAAAAGGTTTAAATCAATAGTAGAACGAATAAGAAGAATCAAGTAGGCAGAAAGATAAAAGTTTCTCCATTCTAAGAAGAAGGGAGAGTACCTTTTATGCTTTATGATGGGTCTTAATGATTATGAACCATATCTCAATTGATCCTCTAAGTGAGTCTTAGTACAATTGTATGTTTAAGAAGAGGAATCAAAAATTGAAGAAATGGTTAAATCAAGAAGTCAATCATACTTCGTTCCAAAAACAAGTCTTAGAGTTAAGATTGTGAAATTGAGTGATAAGTATTAAGAAGGTTTATAACATTCATCAAATGTGGAAAGTTGTGATGTCTTGGATAAGACAAAGACCAACTAGGATCAATTTATGAAGTGTTTTGATAAAAGCTACACTAACTCTTGAATATTTGTTTGTCAAGAAATGTTTATTGACAAAAGGATCTTATATCACTACTAGAAAAAAGGCCTTTTACGACGCGCAAATTACGACACTCATTAATTTATGTTACGCAAACGAGAGTGACATTAAAAGAGTGTCATCTCTTCAGAAAATTTAAGGATTTAGGTCACGCATTATTGCGTGCCTTTAAATTAGTGTCAAAAGAAAAAAAATTAAAAACACGGAGGGCGCTGTACCTTAAATGCGCGCCCTCTATATGTGTCGCTTTATAATTTTAATGAACGCGCGTTCCTTAGTTACAAGCGGGAAAAGAAAAGCCAAAAAATTAGAAAAGCCCGCTACCCTCCCTACCCTAAGCATTATCACGCATCTTTCATTCTCCTCACACTGTTGTGCAACTTCTCAATCAAAGATCGAAGGTTACGATTTCATCTCCATCTCTCGACTTCATCATCTCAATCAAGAAAAAGGGCTTCTGATTTCCATTCATCTACTTCATCGTTGCTGTAATTTCACCTTCTTCATCTCTCTGCTGTTATTGAGAATACTCGCCAATAGTTTTCTTGCACTATTCCTTGACCTGCTTCCTTCTAGATACGCTTCTGATCGAGAGATTCAGGTTAGGGCTTTCAAGGCGTCGTGGAAACTGTAATGGTGTTCATTGTGGCGGAGGGATTAGGGTTTCTAGAGTGAGAGACGAAAGAGGAAATTGGGGTAAATGTCCGCAGAAGGAAGCATGTAATGTTGTTCTCTATTAACTGATGACTTAGGGTTTTAACTGATGACTTAGGATTTCGTATTTATGGAATCCAAGTTCTTGATTCCTGAATTTGATTTCCCTTGACCCTCCTTACAGATCCGTAGAAAATTCAGAAGAGCCGCCACATATCTCAAGCACACGGTACCATCTCTCTCTCTCTCACGCACCTTCTATCTGATTTTATTTTTGCTCATCTATTCTGGATTGTATTGCTTTCGAAAATAGTGGTTACTTATTAAGGGGCATTTTGGTCAGCTTGTTAATTTTGATAGAATTCGGTATTACTGGGAAAAAAATGGGTGCGCCCCTGTTCCTTTTTATCGCAGTAGCCTCTTCTTTGATATTTTTTTCTTCTAATCTCCTTAGTTTGAGAAGCAGGGGCTGCTTGATCAAAAGTTTTTTTTGTTATTGGTCCATGATTGACAAATTTATGGAAGGGTTTCTTGTTCTTCGCTGATTTTGATCCTAGTCAAGACTATTGGGTTCATTGTTATGTCATATACAAAGGGCAATACTGGAATCTTCTTGTTTGGTTTGCGTTTGATCAAAATATTTTTTTTTCCTTTTGAAAATGTTGCTGCTGAGTTTGATTCTTGCCATGGCTGCTGGGTTAACTTTAATTTTGAAAGGGGCAATTTTGGAATTTTAAAAGGGTAAAATGGGATAAACCCCAAATCTCATAGAGTTGACATCATAGATGCAGTGGAACTAGCTGTTTCAACATCAGAAGCATTAACAATCCACACATGTATGTCTATTTTTAGTTTCATGGATCAGCTTCAAAATGTGGCCTTTAAATTTGCACGCTAAGTGTTTGTGAAAAGTCCTTATCAATGATTTGGCATTTAGAGGCACCTTTTGGGATTGAGAAAGATGGGCCTTCTTGAGTTGATCTATTATAATGTTAGAAAGGGTTAGAATTTAGAAGAATGAACTCAATTTATATGAATGTTTGATTTTATAAAAAAATATGAATGTTTTAGCTTTGTTGTTTCTCTCTCAATTTCAGATGATTCATTATGTAAAAAAAAATAGAAATTAAGTTTACAACAAAACTGTTCCTTTTTTTTTTTGCTTTTATGTTTATCTGGTTTTACATAGAAGTTTCAATTATATCGTATAAACTTGCCATACGAATGGCTCCTAATATATTTCCTCTTGATATAACATAAGAATAAAATTAATTTTTTATATTATTTGATATGCTTATTTTGCTTACATAATTTTTTTATTTTTTATTTTTGGTATTGCAACGTGTTGGATATGCATTCCAGCAAATTTACTGGAGTGGGTTGGGCGCTTGGGCTGACGAAGTTCTTGGGAGGGAGGTCATGTTAAAATTATTTTCTAAAGAAAGAGATGAAAGATTGATACACCATCTCATGGCTTCAAAGGAGCTTCATCCATCCTTAATATCTGCCCAGAGTGAATATAAGGTGTAAGATGAGAGTTCTGATGAAGATTATCACAATCTTCATTGATGTTTTGTGAATACTTTCATTAATGGTTCTTATCTTGTGGTTTGTTAAGCAGATTATGAGTAATCGAACAGTTGTTGATAAATCTAATTACCTTTCATCTGTGCAGATTGATTCCTGTGAGGCAGAGTAACTTCTCATTAATTAAACGAGTTACTTTACTCAGCAAAGATGAGCGTAGTTGGATTTGATCTTGGGAATGAGAGTTGTGTTGTGGCAGTTGCCAGACAAAGGGGAATTGATGTTGTTCTTAATGATGAGTCAAAACGTGAGACTCCTGCTCTTGTGTGTTTTGGTGATAAACATCGTTTTCTTGGAACAGCTGGTGCTGCAACCAGTATGATGAACCCAAAAAACACCATTTCCCAAATTAAGCGGTTAATAGGGCGTCCTTTTTCTGATCCTGAATTGCAACAAGATCTCAAGGCTTTGCCTTTTTCAGTTACTGAGGGACCCGATGGTTTCCCATTGATCAATGCAAGGTATCTTGGGGAAACAAAGTCATTCACCCCAACACAAGTTATGGGAATGGTTTTCTCAAACATGAAGACAATAGCTGAAAAGAATTTGAATGCAGCAGTTGTGGATTGCTGTATTGGGGTACCTATCTACTTCACTGATCTTCAAAGAAGAGCTGTAATGGATGCAGCTACTATTGCCGGTTTGCATCCTCTACGGTTGATGCATGAGACAACAGCCACTGCTTTAGCTTATGGAATATACAAAATTGACTTACCTGAAAATGAGCAGCTCAATGTAGCCTTCATCGACATTGGACATGCTAGCATGCAGGTATGCAGTGAAGCTCAATGCCCTTTAGTTCAATACATTACACGAGAGCTTTTAACATGCTTAATAATGGAACATGTAATGAGATTCGCAAGCCCCGAGTGAGTATTCAATTGCTTTTTTATTATTCGGGTAATTAATATCTCTACCTTTTTTTATTTAGTTCACTAATCTATACATATACATCTATATAAAAAAACCTTTTTTTCTATATTTTGAAGGTATGCACCTGTTCGTAGCGATTCGGTTGTTGGTGAGCTGAAGTTGTCAGAGCCAACTGATGTAATTCTCCTAGGTATTACTTTTGTATTTTTCAAGATTTATTTTATATACTTTTCTTAAAATGCAAATTTGTTAAATATTATGTTACATTTAAGAGATTACAAGAATTGAGATGCTTGCGGTTACTGGTAAGGATTTTAATCCTTCTACATTATAAAACTTACTTTGTTTCATATTTTCAAATATTAAATACTTATTTTATCATACCGTATTAAAAAGTAAAAAAGATAGGTACATTTGTTCAGAAGAGAACAAATCCTTTAAGCCATTACAATCATAATGTTCTTGCCCATATAAGCTGTGATTTGATAACATTGGTAATTTCTTCAGATGTGAATTCATTGTAACAGATACAATTGGAAGATCGAGTGAAACTGCATATCTGAAACTGCCCTGTTTCCCCTGGTCTTGTCTTCTAGACTTGACCTTATTTCTCTTCTTATCTATCATTTTTGTTACTTTGTAATTTCAATTAATATATAAACAGGTTTCTTGGATTTTTTTTTCAGGAATTCCTAAAATAGAGAAGCTAGAAATTGAAGGGAAAGCTTTCCATACAAACTTATATGCAGTTCGTTGTAATTATAGTGGAGGAAAAGAGGGTAAGAGTAAAATCATGTGGCTTAGATCAATGGTTGGAAGTCCAAATCTTATTTCCATTCCCGATATCTTTTTTCTTTTAAAATTTTTTACCACTTTATGAGAAACAAAGTGAAATGTGGGTCTATAAATTGTTTTTTTTATTGTAGGTGAAACAGAAAGGATCATCAAACATATGATCAACCTATTTGGGCTAGTATTATCTGTGGCTCCTTCTCCTGCTCCTGCTCTTCCCCCATCATTTTCTTCCATTATGCAAAGATTTAAATCTTACTAGCTTTTAATCTTTCCATCATGACAAGAATTTTGTATTCTTATCTTGCTGATAGGTCCAAAGAAACTTGAATGGGATTGAACCATTGTGCTTCCTGATTTGCTGCTATCAATGGATGTTGTGTGAATCCTCATTGAAGTCTTCATTTTGGTTTAAGAGAACAAGGTGGAGAGTCTAAAAAGAGACAAGTTAGCAACAGAGAATCTCCTCCAAGAAACAAGTTACAACAGAGAATCTTCTTCCCCTTTGTTCACACTTTACATAATCACTTTCAATAATATTATCTTCAGTCTTCCTATAGTTTCTTCATTATTAATTTTTCTGGAATCTTTTCTAGGTAGTCTTTGGTAATGGAACCGTGGACGTCGTGGTGGTGGTGGATATCGTGGTGGTGCCCCAGTCAACCAAATCCAAACCTTAATTTAGCTGCTGCTGGGCTTACCCCTGGGTAAATGAGAGTCAAAAAGACGTTTTTGCCCCTGTGTTGCTAGGTAACCTTTTCAACAACAACATTCTACTTAAGCAGGTGAGTAATCAAGATTAAGGGAGACTTTTTAATCATGTTTGGCATTCCTTTCCAGTAAGAAACAGAGTTGTATGATTATTTGTTAGTTTTATAGGAATGTATAACACATGTTAGCAATGTATTATTTTTGTTTAACATTTGAATGATTCTTTGTATGACATTATAATTTGTGCAATTTATTTTATTTTTTGAGTATGAAATTTTATTTTATATTATGCAATGGATTGTATTTTTTGTATATTGTATTTTATTTATATTATAAGAAATTAAATGCAAATTTAATTTAAAAATTAATAAATATATAATTTTTTTTAAACATTTAAATTTACGATACGCAAAAATGTGTGTCATCTTCATTTATGACATGGCCTTTCTTGACAGGGGCTTTCTTGATACGCATTGCGTGTCATTAACACGCGCGTCGTAAGGTTACGACACACGAATGCGTGTCGTCTTCCTTTATGACAGGGCCTTCCTTGATACGCATTGCGTGTCGTAAATGCGCGTCGTAATTGCGCGTCGTAAATGAGCGTCGTAAATGCGCGTCATCTATAGACGACGCGCAAAAGCGCGTCGTCTCTCTTTATGACAGGGCCTTCCTTGACGCGCATTTGCGCGTCGTCTGAGCCTTTTACGACGCGCAATGAGCGTCGTAAAAGGCCTTTTTTCTAGTAGTGTATGTCAAGGAGTCAGTGGGAGTCTTAATGGTCTTGAAAGGTTTCAAGAACAAATCAAATAGACCTTATCGATCATCACTGGCACACGAATTGAGGTTTACAACCTATCGTGTTGACATTATTTTGTTTCTGTGCCCTTCCACTTGAGTTAATTATGCATGTGAGTCCTATGAGTTCTCATTTGAATGCATAAAAGGCAAGGACCTTGATCAATGGAAAGTACATTGATAAGAAAAGGTGAGCTGCTTAACTACTTGGAAGACATGGTGGGCAGTTGTGCTACCATGAAGGCAAGAAATCGAGATCAAGAAAGTTCGATCCATATGAGTTTGAATTTGTCGTAAACTTTGGTTTTGACAAATTCACATGGATAGGAACACATACACCGTTTAAATCTAAGTGCCATAAGATTTCCTCCTTCGTGAAAATGATTGTGAGGAAATGCTTTATGATGGGTCTTATATTCTTGAAACCGAGATGTGTGAGTTGTATCTTACAAATCGGTTGCACATTGATAATATGTAAACGCACTAGTAACTTGGTGTTATAAAACATATTGTTGTGTGTGATTTGGTTAGTGAGTGTAAGCAAGCATTGTATCAAAGTTTATCCATTCCTTTTATCCAAAGTAGGATAAAAGCGATATCTTTGGGCCCCTCGATGATTTAGTGATGATAAACGTAAATGCTCGGCCGGGCTAACGCTAATTTGATTTGTTCAATTAGTCAATCGTCATAAATCGGGAATCGAGATATAATACAAAGAGAATGATTTGAAATCATATCTCATATGATATCTAGAATGGAGGAATATATGATCCCTTATCTAAGGACACGCGTATCTGATATGATCAGAGTTGACAGCGGCTTTGGAAAGCTACGATTGCAGATCAGGATCTGAAGTCATATGTAGAATAGTTGTTAGACTTATCCAAGTGGGATATTGTCGGATTAGTGTCTAAGTCCATAACTATTTTGGTATGTACTTGACCCGATGGTGCATGGTCCTTTTGGGTTGCCTTCACCAAAGCAACTTGATTGGAGAAATAAATAGAGAGAGAGAGAGGTTATTATGATTTATTAATATGTTATAAGAATAATATATTAAAGGAGAAATCATATTTGTTTAATTAATATTGGTCAATAATTAATTAAGAATTAATTTTGTGATCAAATGTAATTAATTAAACTAGAGGGGCTGAATTGTAATTATATGATAGTTGCAAAATAGGGCAATGGTTATCCTTGTTGAAGGATGGACGAATTCAAGGATAAGGATATCCTTAAAATCGTTCAAGGTCCAAGAGATAGGGATTTTCATAGGCTTATCTTATGGTTGCTTGATGGGCAAGTAACTAGATAAGGATAAGGACTGAAATCCTAATCTCAACCCTATATAAAGACCCCAAGGCTCATGAATTCGTCCATTCCTTCCCAAGAGGTCCTAGAGACGAATTCTTATACCTCTCCTCTATCTTTATACCTTCTCAATTTGCTCTTGGTGTTTGTAAGCCATTAGAGGAGTGACACTTGTGACTCTAAGCCTTCCAAGGTCATTTCAAGGAGGAATTGGGATTGTTATTGCTACATAACAATCAAGGTAATATCATAAACCTAATTATATGTTAATATCGATGTCCATATGCTAGAATTAGGGTTTATAGTCTTGGATTCAAAGCATGTACAATAGAGAAACCTAGATCCAAGCATTAGGGTTTGTATGAGCACATAGGATGTCTTATGACCAAAACCCATCAGTAACATGCCGAGTATTTGGTTGTGTTAACCAAGGTTTAGAACCCTATATGTAATACAATTTAAAGTTTTAACATTATAAAAGACGTCACTATTATCATATGTTCTACATAATTATGGTAATATTTATGATACAAAACATTTTTTTTACTATTTAAGATAAAAAGTTGTTTCTATTATCATATGTTGTACATAATGATAAAATTTAAGATAGATAAAAAGATGTCTCTATTATCGTATTTTCTACATAATGATAATATTTAATATAAACGTTTTAATTTAATATGAAATTATTATTTAATAGATAACAATAACGATTTATTTATTTTTAAAAATTAATTTTTTTCTATTTTAATCATATAACTTTGTATATGCAAAACAACTTCAAGTTTCAACCTTATCTCTTATAATATAGTTCAACATAATAACAATACTAAAAATCATTTTTTATATTTTTTATGAAATTATTATTTAATTGTTAATAACAATAATTTAGCAATTTTTAATATAAATTTTTATATCCCACGCAACGCGCGGGCATTCGCCTAGTATATATATATATATATATATATATATATATATATATATATATATATATATATATATATATATATATATATATATATATATATATATATCAATGCCTATCAATTGGTGTCATAAGATCCATTAAGTATCATAAGTTGAAAAACTATTGAGTGGTAGTTGTTAAATAGATGCTAATGAAAAGTTATGTAGGTTTAAATAGATGTTATGGAATCATTATTATAAAAAAATCAGGAAAGACACAGATGTTTCAAATAATTGTGGTGATAGAAATAAATGCATCATTTATAAGTATACTAGGCGAACCCCGCGCGTTGCGCGAGAATAAAATTCTATAGTCAAAATAATAACTTTTAGGTAAAACTACAATAAAGTCCCTACATATTGGCCTCATAATCGATTTAGCCCTTATATATTTTTTTTATTCAATTAAGTCCCAAATACCAGTAATCGTATTCAATTTAACCCTTTGACCCGGTCAACAGGTCATGCAACTTTCAAAAATTACATTTTCGGCCCAGATTTCAAAGTTTATACCAAATTTGGTCTAAAATTCACATTTTTGGCCCAAATTTTAAATTTTTTACAAATTTCGTCCAAAATTTACCCTTTTTGCCCAAATTTTAGAACTTTATTATGAATTCATTCTAACTTTAGTTTTTTTACAACTTTTTTTTCTCAAAAGTTTGTTTCTAATATGTTTTTTCTTTAAAACTCATATTTATACAAAAAAAAACATATTTTCACATAAAAATTTTATTTTTTATATATAATTTTTTTATATGAAATATCTAATTATAAAAATAGGTTTGGATTATTTGTGTGATTTCTCTTAAAAAAATTAAGAAATTAAAAGTAACCTTAAATTATACTATTAAATTATAGTTTGTCAAAAACTAGTTACACTAGTAACGCTAAATTATACTATTAATATAGAGATTTTAATATGTGTTCTATTTAGTGTGTATTCTTTTTTCTATGAGATTTTAATATAGTTGTTTATATGTATTTTTCAATCTGTTGCATTTTCGTAAATTAAATCATACATTCGATCACATATATATATATATATATATATATATATATATATATATATATATATATATATATATGACAAAAGGTATGTAAAGTTGTTCTAATCTCATATATGACAATCCATATTGATTTCAGTGGGAGTTGTAGTTATCAACGTTTGTAATACTTTTTTACATTTGTTAAATGTCATTTTTTGCCAAAAACCTCCTTATCGACAAATGACAATTGCTCCATTCTAGATACTTATTTTTTTGTTATTACAACAAAAAAAATTGACACATGAATCCGATTTTACAAAGAAGTTTAAATAAAGAAATCAAAAGTGATGATGAACTATATGTATGAACATGTATTCGGCGAGAAAGAAAAAATATGAAGTTTTCAATATGTAACATCTTCTATTATTTAAACTTTTCCTATAAATGTGATTAAAGAACAAATAAATAATATTAAAATGAGTGTAACTAGTTTTTGACAAACTATAATTTAATAGTATAATTTAGGGTTACTTTTAATTTCTTAATTGATTTTTTAAGAGAAATCACACAAATAATCCAAACCTATTTTTATAATTAGATATTTCATATACAAAAAAGTTTTTTAAAAAAAAGATTTTATATAGAAAAAATAAGATTTCTATGTGAAAATATGCTTTTTTTGTATAAATATAAGTTTTAAAGAAAAAACATATTAGAAACAAACTTTTGAGAAAAAAAAGTTGTAAAGAAAACTAAAGTTGGGATGAATTCATAATAAAATTCTAAAATTTGGGCAAAAAGGGTAAATTTCGGACCAAATTTGTAAAAAAATTTAAAATCTGGGCTAAAAGTGGTAATTTTGGACCAAATTTGTAATAAATTTTGAAATCTGGGACGAAAATGTAATTTTTGAAAGTTGGATGACCTGTTGACCGGGTCAAAGGGTTAAATTGAATACGATTACCGGTATTAGGGACTTAATTGAATAAAAAATATATATAAGGACTAAATCGATTATGAGGCCAATATGTAGGGACCTTATTGCAGTTTTCCCTAACTTTTACCAAATTATTATTTAATATTTGTACTTTGAAAAAAAATGTTAGTACTAAAGCAAACATATAGTTAACATATTAGTTTTATTAAACATTATAGTTTAATTTTTAAGTCATTGTGATATATACAATTATTTGATAATTTTATAAACCGTTTAATATTGTGTAAATTATATA
This sequence comes from Lactuca sativa, assembly GCF_002870075.4. Classification (NCBI taxonomy): domain Eukaryota; kingdom Viridiplantae; phylum Streptophyta; class Magnoliopsida; order Asterales; family Asteraceae; genus Lactuca; species Lactuca sativa. Next base: position 44,581,900 of record NC_056625.2, read on the forward strand.
TCAAATGAATGATAATATAATGGGTAACAAAACTTATGAACAAAAATATGAATTGCAACTTTTAGTAACATAAAAATAGAAAAACATCTATTATAACATTTGTATCAAAAAAGATATATATACAACGAATAATAAAAAATATGAAAAATAAATACTATAAATTTTAATAACATAAAAATGCTAAAACATCTATTATAACATTTATATTAACTCTTCATATTTAAATCACAAATCTCTTCAAATACATTAATGTTTTTAATGAGCAAAACTTTACAACCTTATAAAAGAAAGGAAAATAAAAAGTTATTAATGATTACTAATTAATAATCATAAGTTAAAAACTCTTGAGTTGTAACTAATAAATATACATAAATTAGAAAACCCTTAAGTTGTAGTGTGAGTTTCAAATGAATGCGGTACTTGGAAATATATTATTATTATTATTATTATTATTATTATTATTATTATTATTATTATTATATTCGTGTAAATAATTGGTTTTGATGTATCATTTTAATCCCTTCAATTATTAAACATAAAGATATTTAATTATAAATTTATAACATACATAGGTTCATATACATGTTAAACAGATCACATAATATATATATATATATATATATATATATATATATATATATATATATATATATATATATATATATATATATATATTCGTAAATGTCATATGTAATTCTTGTCGTAGTAATATGGATAAATTACTTTCATATGAAAAACATATCATGATAAGTCTATCATAATTACATATCAAATGTTCAAAATTATGTTATCTTTTAAATATTGTCTTTTAAGTATGTTGTGTAGGATAACCCAACAAAAATATAATAGAAAATAAACATAATCAAAATAGAAAAACTACAATCAAATAAATAAGAGCATTGGGTAGTTGAATATATAAATAAAAATGTTACATAAACATACATATAAATCAAAAGAAAAAACTAACATTCGTCAACTTTGCTCAAACAAAAAAACCTATATCCATTTTATGAATCTTCTTTCTTCATTTAACACCATTCAACCATAGAAACTTGATGATAATTCTTCAATAACCTGCAATCAAAATATTTTTCTTGAAAAAGAAGAATCAGAAAGATATTTCAAGCAAAACATTGATGTTTGGAGAGTCACATTCAAGATTGAGTAATACACACAAATCACATAAAAAGATTAAATGAGAAACTGAATATAAAGAATAGAAAAGCTTCATTTGTTTTGGTTGAAAGAAAAAATCATATTACAATTACCATCGATGCGATATAACTCATTTATCCAAATCATCATATTTGGATCGACATAACCATTTCTTCAAATCATCATATTTGTATCGTGAATGCTTCAACTACATGAAAACTTTTGAATCACAATATCTTCAAATCCTTCTTACATGTAAGTTTTTATATAACACAAAAGACACAAAAGATTGACCTTTTTATACTAAACTTTTCACTAAATGCTAATTAAACATAATATAAGTTATAAAACTTTTGAGTGTTAAATCATAATTAAGAAAACATTTGAGTTGCATTAGTTAAAAAATAGGTTTTCAAATGAATATGGTTTGAGGAAGTTAAAAAAAGGAGTTTCAAATGCATGAGATTCAAAAAAAAAATGCTAGCTTTATAAGTATGTATGATACTATGATATATATATATATATATATAGTATTGAATCAATATGCTCAAGAATCATTATGAAGTCATATTGCTAATAATATGATCGTATACGGTCACACCTTTATCAAGTTTGCACATTTTGTATATTTATTATTAATATGATTATTAATAATATTATCAATTTTTGTATTATAATTAGGGAATAGTTATTGATTTATGAAAATAATAATTATAAGAGAGTATAACTGGTTATTATTTCATATGATATGAATTAATGAGTCATGCACAACTTTTTGGACTAGTTGAATCTTTTTTGTCTTTTACCTAGAGACAAAGTTTATATTTTATAAACTTTAAGTTTATAAATTTTAAACTAATTCTTTTGTGGTATAACAAAGTTAGGAGACAAGTTGTCTCTTTCTTGCACTCCTTGGCCGAAAGTTTGGACAAGCATGGGAGGTTGCTTGTCAACCCTCCTCCCATGCTCCTAAAAGCTGGTAAATACTTTATATTATTATATGGTGTTGCTTTTTCTTTTTCATGGGTATTTAAAGAGGGGTATTGCATGAGTTTGAAGCTAGTTTTTCTAGTGAATTCTCTCCATTATTCCATATGGCCAAACTCTCTTCTACTCTCCACCTCTCTCTCTTTTGAAGCTAGTTTGGTGATTAGAATACCTCTTGAGTTGTCTCCTTTAGTGCTTATTTGAGTTAAGCACTTAAAGGCTTAAGACAATCAAGAATACAATAAGGAACTAGCATTCCAAGTGTTTTAATCTTGATGACGGATACTTGTAGAGAAGATCATGTTCTTTGATCTTTACATCTTCATCAACACCCCAAAACCAAGTGGGTTCAAAGGCTTCAAAGGTTATCTCTAAAACATCATATGGTTGTTTTAATATCATTCTAACCTCTATAAATGGATCTTAGATTATTTCGCTTTGTTATAAACTCGAAAACAATATTGTTATTTTTAAAGCTTCCGTTTCTGGTTTTATGAAAATCGAACTTATATATTGTATCAAAACACATATATATATATATATATATATATATATATATATATATATATATATATATATATATATATAGAGAGAGAGAGAGAGAGAGATTCAAGTATATTTTAATTTCATAACAAAAAATAATAAGTTGCCTTTTAAATTATCATAATTTATAGGATCAAACTATTAAGAATTCATATATAATAAAAAGCGAAGATACAAGGCTCTCTACTTTTAACTAAATACTATATAAATTTAAAAATTGACAAGTCATATATATCGTGGTATTCACCATTTTATCACAAACACTTAGAATGCCTAAAATGTTTATTGGCATTCCATATGAGTGTTGTGACACTATTGTTGTGAAAATTTCGTATTTTCGTAGGGACCCTACGTAATCCTTTGGTTAGGCTCAATTTGAATGTCTAGCATGAAACGAGTGACGTTGGAATCGATATTTAGGACTATGTGATGGTTTATTTTGAAATTCCATAATGAGATTATTTTTTGTGGTCATAATGTTAGACGAAATATGTTAACCGATAGTTTGGTTGACTATTTATACAATTGGTTTGTATATAGGAGTTAGTGTAAGATTAACCCACTTAAATATGTTAACTGATAGTTTGGTTGACTATTTAAATACCCCTCAAACCCTAAAACTTAGGGTTTCCTCAAGACATGAGTACGCCCAGCGTACATAAGTGTATGTCCAACGTACTAGGGTGCGCCCTAGTACACTCAACGTACTCTTATGTACCCTTAGCGTACTCCTTCTGTCCCAAAATTACAATATTGTCACTAGTGCTTCTCATTCTATTACAGGGCCCAAAATGACATGAATTAAACCGTACGAGTGAATTTAAAAGTACATGTATACTGGGGTGTTACATTTACAGGAATCGCCCTATGTTTAAAAAAATTACATAAATAGTTCCTTCTTAATTAACATATTTATAGAATTGGCTTCTATGTTTCATAAAATTATAGATATGGTCACTATGCCTATTATTAAATATACATAAATGGTCCATGTATGAAAATTATAGAAATTTTTCCTGCTTTTTGGTGGTTGTCGAGGCCAACACAAATAATAACCCTAAATATTACACACTAAAATAGTGTATAGTGGTAAAGGGATCGAATCCACGGAGATTGGTTCAATTTGTAACTCTATGAAAAATCTCTTTGTAAAAATACTTGAAAATGACAATAAAAATAAAATGGGGGGTTTTGGTGTTTTGAAATACTTGAAACAACTAGAATTAACAATGATTTAAATAGACAAATGCAACAAAAATAAGAGTTTGATGTAAAATCAATAAGGGAGAGATGGTTGACTTAAAGTTTCCTCACTTTGACTTTTGATGAACATATCATTAGAATCCAATGGTGCAATACTTTGATTTAAATCCTTAATTTGGCTATAGTAATCCAAGGAGCTTGAGATTACCTAGACTTTTCTTAATTGTTGAAATGGCTAGAGGAGCTCATAACAATTTCCTTAGTCAAAGTCACTAATTCCAAATAGCATGTAATTAGTGAAAGTCAACTAGCATTAAGAACCAAAAAGTCACCAAATCCAAGAGGGGTCAAATGCTTTCACCACCATGTTGGAGGAAATGTTTTTATGATTGTGTGAAGCAAAAACAACACAAAAATCATTTGTTGCTTGCTAATTTGAGGATCCTTTACTTAATCAAGAAATTAGCCAACTAATCACCACAAACACATTTAAACTCATGAACTAAAACATACAAGTAGTGATAAGATGTTAAAACACAAAACATTCCCATAAAGATTTAAGAACATGTTCATGGATTCTTCAACATTCAACAAAAGTTCAAAGGATTAACCAAAAGTCAACCAAGATTAGTTTAGCCAAGCATGGCTAAACCCAAAGAAACAAAGTTAGAGAAAATTGTACCAAACATTAAGCAAGAATCAAGAGGTAAAAATATGATGTTCTTCAAGTGTTCTTGACCTTCAAAAGTCTTCAAAACTCCAGAGAGAATCTCCAAAAATCGGATGTCCAAGAGTCTCCAAAAGATGGGCACCAACCTTCCTCAAATAGCCTTCCAAATGGATTTCCGAAATTGCCCCTGCAGGAGGTTGCGCGACCCGCGTGCTGCTGCGCGGGTGGGTTGCGCGGGTGGTGCCTGACATGGGCTTCTTTGAGATTTTGGGCCTCCAAAGCATGTCCCACTAGCCCAGATCGAATCCAATCACCTCCTAGCCCATTTTCTTCAAGTTTTTATTCATTTTAAGCCCAATTTGGCCTCTCCAAATCCTCCAAACTCGCCCGGTAAATAATCTACGCACGCTCGAATAAACTCCCGCGTTTTGAAAATTTAAAGTTTATTTCTCTCCAAACCTTCAAATAACCATCAAGCTCGCTCCATGCATCATCTCCACAATCACCAAGCCTAACATCATTTTTGTCTACCAAATCTCATTGCTTCCCATACGTCCCGAACACTCCAGCTCCGCTAGACCCGAAAACCTGCAATTATGCTCACAAGATTCGAAAGTACCCGAAATAGTCATAAAATAACAAAAGGGAAAATATTCATGGAAATTATCTAAATTATGAATGAAATATGCTAAAATAAACTATAAAAAGAAGTAAACAAAACTAACTATCAAATCACCCCAAGCTTAAACCTTACTTGTCCTCAAGTAAGACAAGATTAAAATGAACTTGGGATGAACTATCCTAGAGAAAATAAAAAGAATGGATAGAGCCGCAGAACCTGATCACCGTTAGTCAACATGGTCAGAATTGATCTTGCTATTACCTCAGGAATTTTTCATCCGATGACAATGGTACCATAAACCATAGCCAGGACAACTCCTTTAGGTGAGTAAGGAGGGATGAGCAGTCGCAGCCTCAATGGAACATGCATACAATGAAGAATATCTGTAGTAGGGAGAAAGCAGCTGGATGGGCTCGGGTGGAGCTCTTCTTTAAATGTACACTCTGATCTCACATTTGCCGGTTTCTCTCATGTGTAACTAGGTTTAATCGCTCGGGCACCGTTGTAGGAATCGGATCACTTGGTGTTGGCCCTAACCTCCCGTAGTATCTGACTCGACAGTCTCCCTAACATCACCAATTTGCGAAAAACAACTCAATCTATATACAATAAAACATACCTAAATAAATGAATATCAAACGCCGGGTGACCAAAATGTTGGAAGATTTAGTTCAATAATTGAACCGGTCACCCTTCTCAGATTTCTGCAGCTGGGAATTTACCTGCCCCCCCCCCCTTTTTTTTTTTTTTTGTTATACTTGAAGGTAATGTAATAACAACCCTTTGACTCAAAATTTGGTTCCTAAAGTGTGTAAGTGGAACCGAAAGAGTAGTAATATAATCCGAATGGTCTAAGCGAGAAAATGACCATGTGTGGAGCATGAAGATATAATGTAAGCTCCTTTTCAAATTTGTGAATTTTTTTTTTCTTTCTTTTTTTTTTTCAAAAATAATGAAAATGTCCACATGCAGACTATAAGACTTCTCTAAAATCCTAAGAAAATCGCAAAAAGATATGGTGATGTAAAGAGACCGGATATGGATTCTACTCGGGGACAAGCACTAGTGCTTCATCCTAACGGTTCAAACATGATCAAGTGTGATCCTCTCGGCGGTAGTGACCGCAAGGCTAAGACATCCATTGCTCTAGTATATCCTACAGACATTAGTATTGTATGCATAATTCTTCATGAAAACTACCTGTCCATGATCACTTACCCCTTTAAGCTACCAGCATCTGATCCCAAGTATGAGATCCCAAACTGCAGCTAATGGTCCCCGTTCGATGGGTGAGATAACAACAAGATCCTGGACCAATAATGATACAATAACTGTGAACCTATTCCATGGCATCCAGGGGGTGAGAATAAACGGACAACAAAAATGCATGAATGTTAATGCCCTAAGCTAAATGTTATGCAAAAATATAAAAGTAGAAAAGAAGAAAATAAAATCTTTTTGGATTTAAAAAAATGAATGAAAATTAGCTTAAAACTAAAATGTTATGCAACCTAATTAAAAATGCATGAAAAAATAAAAGGAAAATGAAATGCCCCACCCCAAGCTTAAGAACAAGCATTGTCCTCAATGCTTAAGGTAAGGGCAAATATGACCTAAATCGGAGGATTGGATGACATGAGATGTCTGTGGCGGTGATTTCGTGAAATTACGACCGGTAGAATTTCGACAATCTTGAATTTTCCGGCGAGGTGGTTGCTGGAAGGTTATATGAGAGGAATGGAGTGGGAGGTCAAGATGATTAAATGAAGAAGAAGGGAAGCTGAACATTTTAATCTATGGGTCAAAAAGGGTCAATTTCGGTCAATGTTGGTCAAGAAAAGTCAAAAGGTCAAATCATTAAAACCTTTGGTCAACACCTGGTCAAATAATAGCCAAAAATAGCCCAAATTGCCCAGCACAGTGCGCGGGTCGCGCAAGTCCCCACGCGGGTCGCGCAAACCTTGCAGTTAAGTCTTGGGCCAATGTCGCTTCATCACACCTGGCCGCGCAACCCACCCGCGCAACAGCACGCGGGTCGCGCAACCCGCTGATGCTGATCTTCATTTTCGCTTCATTTTTCTTCGTTTTTCACCCGTTCTTGCTTTGGAAGGCCCCAAACACCTAGAAACTCTTGATTTCTTCAAAAAACAACTCTTTTGAATCCCAAAAACATCTTCAAAACTCATTTTGTTCAAATTAAAAACACGAAAACACAATGCTTTCCAAAAATGCCCTTCTTTAACGTCTTTGGCGAGACGCCTCCAAACTTCACTTTAACACTTTGGGGCGTCCAAATGGACTACATCTTGGACATTTGAATCAAAACCTTCATTGAATGGCTTCAATCGATGTCCATTAACCTTGCAAATTTGCCCCGTGTCTACATTTTTTAATTTCCACACCTCCATTGGGACTCTTTTCTTGTATTTGACTTTCTTTTTACGGGAGAACCATACCGGACTCAAACCTTTGATAATAGCAATCATCCAATCATATTCTTTCTTGTACTTGTTCATTAAGGTGACCAAATCTTCCTTCTTTTCTAAACTCTTGGACATGGTTTTTGAGTAGGTGACCGGTTGGGCGTCTTCTTTCTTGTGATACGTATCATTTGAAGAGTCCGACAAATTTATCGCTTCTGGCTCTTGTGGTTGGTCTACCAATGGAGTTAGTTTCTCAATGGTAGTGGGTGGCTCAACCTCTCTTTCGTTAACCCATATCACTTCCTCTATAGTTTCATTGTCAGCTTTTTCAATTTCTTCTTCTTCTTTAACAACCTCTTCCACTCCTACTTCTTCTTCCTCTTCTTCATATAACACTCTTGGGCCATCAAAAGTTTTCTCATCTTTCAAAGGAATGCAACATGCGTTATGACATGGGCTCTCTTCAGATGGTAATTTATGTTGAGATTCCACCATACTCAATGATTGAGAAATTTGTGTTATTTGTTGCTCTAAGCTTTTGAGGCTAGCTTGAGTTGTTTCCTGGAAAATTTGGGTAGAAGTGGCAATGCTTTTCACAATGTCCTCTAAGGACATGCTTGGCGTTTCAGTTTGTTGAGGAGGATAAGGATAGGGTTCTTGGAATAGTGGAGTTGGTTGGTATTGGTTATTTCCCCATGTTTGGTATGGGTTTTGGTAATGGTTATTTCCTTAAACTTGGTTGTTGTCCCACCATTGATCATGTTGAGGCTGATCATAACTCCATTGGTTTGACCGGTAGTAGCTTCCTTTCTCTTGCACTTCTTCCCATTCTCCTTGTAAATATGGACACATGTCGGAATGATGTCCATTTTGGGTGCAAAAATCACAAAGAAGAGGTGTGGGCTGCACACTTTGGTTACTTTCAATCATCATAACTAACTGAGCTAGCTCAGAAAGTTGGTCTTCGGTGCAAGGAGTGTTCATTTCCAAATCATACTTTTTTTTTAATTTCGGGGTTTTAAATTAGAGTACCTGCACAATGAGATGTAGGCATAGAGAAACAAACTGGTTAAATCAAAACCAATCCCCGGCAACGGCGCCAAAAATTTGGTGGTTGTCGAGGCCAACACAAATAATAACCCTAAATATTACACACTAAAATAGTGTATAGTGGTAAAGGGATCGAATCCACGGAGATTGGTTCAATTTGTAACTCTATGAAAAATCTCTTTGTAAAAATACTTGAAAATGACAATAAAAATAAAATGGGGGGTTTTGGTGTTTTGAAATACTTGAAACAACTAGAATTAACAATGATTTAAATAGACAAATGCAACAAAAATAAGAGTTTGATGTAAAATCAATAAGGGAGAGATGGTTGACTTAAAGTTTCCTCACTTTGACTTTTGATGAACATATCATTAGAATCCAATGGTGCAATACTTTGATTTAAATCCTTAATTTGGCTATAGTAATCCAAGGAGCTTGAGATTACCTAGACTTTTCTTAATTGTTGAAATGGCTAGAGGAGCTCATAACAATTTCCTTAGTCAAAGTCACTAATTCCAAATAGCATGTAATTAGTGAAAGTCAACTAGCATTAAGAACCAAAAAGTCACCAAATCCAAGAGGGGTCAAATGCTTTCACCACCATGTTGGAGGAAATGTTTTTATGATTGTGTGAAGCAAAAACAACACAAAAATCATTTGTTGCTTGCTAATTTGAGGATCCTTTACTTAATCAAGAAATTAGCCAACTAATCACCACAAACACATTTAAACTCATGAACTAAAACATACAAGTAGTGATAAGATGTTAAAACACAAAACATTCCCATAAAGATTTAAGAACATGTTCATGGATTCTTCAACATTCAACAAAAGTTCAAAGGATTAACCAAAAGTCAACCAAGATTAGTTTAGCCAAGCATGGCTAAACCCAAAGAAACAAAGTTAGAGAAAATTGTACCAAACATTAAGCAAGAATCAAGAGGTAAAAATATGATGTTCTTCAAGTGTTCTTGGCCTTCAAAAGTCTTCAAAACTCCAGAGAGAATCTCCAAACATCGGATGTCCAAGAGTCTCCAAAAGATGGGCACCAACCTTCCTCAAATAGCCTTCCAAATGGATTTCCGAAATTGCCCCTGCAGGAGGTTGCGCGACCCGCGTGCTGCTGCGCGGGTGGGTTGCGCGGGTGGTGCCTGACATGGGCTTCTTTGAGATTTTGGGCCTCCAAAGCATGTCCCACTAGCCCAGATCGAATCCAATCACCTCCTAGCCCATTTTCTTCAAGTTTTTATTCATTTTAAGCCCAATTTGGCCTCTCCAAATCCTCCAAACTCGCCCGGTAAATAATCTACGCACGCTCGAATAAACTCCCGCGTTTTGAAAATTTAAAGTTTATTTCTCTCCAAACCTTCAAATAATCATCAAGCTCGCTCCATGCATCATCTCCACAATCACCAAGCCTAACATCATTTTTGTCTACCAAATCTCATTGCTTCCCATACGTCCCGAACACTCCAGCTCCGCTAGACCCGAAAACCTGCAATTATGCTCACAAGATTCGAAAGTACCCGAAATAGTCATAAAATAACAAAAGGGAAAATATTCATGGAAATTATCTAAATTATGAATGAAATATGCTAAAATAAACTATAAAAAGAAGTAAACAAAACTAACTATCACTTTTCACAAAATTACAGAAATAGAACAATACAAAATTGTATGAAAATATAAGATTAATAAATCTAGTGCAGTGTACGGGCTACCCAACTAGTTATTAATAAAAGTTTGTAGATTTTCTGGTAACTCAACCTAGTCCAATCAATCTCGAGTCCCGACCAATACATGTTAGCATCGTTCACAACAGATTTACATTAAAATTCACAAAGTTTTGAGTTTTGAGATATGTGACTGGTTTGTTTGGATTGGATTTTATCTTTTTGTTTTGAGTAAATTAGACGAATTGTCTTTCAGCTTTACAGTTTTTCTCTGAAATTGTCCTTACAAAACCTTTTTCCTTGAGATTGTCCCTACGGAGAAAACTTTACACACAAATGGTCCTTATCGTGGATGTCCGTTAGATTAATCCATTAAGTTGAAAGAATTTTGGATAAGGGCTATTTCTGCCATTTTGTGAAACTTGCTTAAGGACAATTTGTGAAATTTTAAACAATGACCATTTGAAATATTACATTTTCGCCCTCTTTTTTCACAACTTTGTTATTATATATATTTTTAAATATATAAATAATTTTTGTTGTGTAGATTTTATATAAAATATATAAATTACAATATATAATTAAATATTTTCTATTTCTATTTTTTTTATCTAAAAATATTTGAAGCGTAAAAACATCATTTTATTACTTTTTGATTTTTATATGATGTAATTGTTAAGATTTATCTTCATTTATCTTATACAAATATATTTATTTTTATGAAAAAAAAAAACATGATGTGTAATTATAAAAAATACATTATTATACAAATAAAAGTATTTTGCTATTTTATTTTAAAAATATAAGTATGTGGGTTTGAGTTAAAGATGAAAATATATTTCGGTTTTGATTTCATAATATAAGTAAAATAAATTTTATATTGTTTCGATATAAAATTTTGATAATTAATTTTAAAAAATTATTTAGTTTTATCAAACTTTGAATATATTCTTTAATGTCATAAAATTTTCAACGCAAAATAAAAAGAAAACGTATGTTAGTTAATACATAAGTATGCTGCTACAAATGTTAAGATAGTTAACCATATAAACAATATGACATTAATTTCGTTTAATTTATTTTATTTAATAGAAAATAAAAGTATTTTATATATTTATATAAAATGAATTAAACGGAATTAAACGAAAATAATATGACATTAATTTCATTAAAAAATTTATTTTCCATTAAACTGTAAAGCTATAGGACCATTCATGCTTTATTGTTTTTAATTTAGTAAAAGATAATAATATACCGAATATGATCACAAACGATACATTTGGGATGTAAAAAAGTCTCGTGGGGGCACAGTCTCGTATGGGGGTATTTACTGAAAAAAAAAAACAAAAACAAAAAAAAAACACAAAAACAAAAAAAAAAAAAAACTGGAGACTGGAGCAGGGGCGGGAGTAAGGTTAACTCCCGTTTTAATTTCGGGGGCGGGGGTTGGCAGTCCTGTTCCGGAACCCCCATAGGGGCCTCGTTAATGAATTATATATATTTACATATATTAATTATATAAATATATTAAACAATAAAATGATTTTTACATACCAAAATTCAACAAAAAAAACATATTTTTAAGTTGTTTATAACATGTAAAATTATGTTATAAATAACTATTTGTTAACCCATAAAATAGTTTATTTTAACTCAAACAAAAACTTCTTTTAACAAAAATAAGGTTAGCCCAAAATCAATTAGGGACGGGAGAACAGGTCCGGGGGTAAGAAGAGGAATTTGGGGGCGGAGGCGAGGATGGAAAGGACGAAGATTTTGGGGGAAGGGGAATGGGGAAATTTTGGGGACGGGGATACAATCCCCGTCTCTTTTGCCCCTGTTGACATCCTGCGATACATTATAATCCGAACTTAACAAACATATTTTCATATAAAATAGAGTGTGGAATTGCACTATGTGCCCCTTTTTTACGATTTCTTAGTCTAAATCTTGTCTCAATATCTGCTTCCTAAAAAAAAACATAATTGTAGTTTAATTACATATATTGTGTCAAGCCAAGTATGGATAACTAGTCTTAGATCATCATAGTTTATATAAAGCTTATATAGTTTAAATTCCTATCCGTCTGATGTTATTATTATTATGTAGATCTTGATAACATAAGAGATTGATTTGTATTATGTTAAGAAAATGAAGCATATATTCGTTTCCTGAAATTACAAAGCTCTATCGAATGGGATGGGATGGGATGGGATGAATGAAAGTATAGTTTATTGAGGCTATAAATCCCATCAGAATCCCTTGACTTTCCACTTCTACAAAAAAAAGAATTATAATTTATCAACTCAAAACAGACTCCACCCAATCCGACGTATACTCGTAAGCAACAAAAGTAACAGCACCAGCAGGTGCAGCTTTCACAATGGATGGCACGATCCCTTTGTAAAGCCCAGCCCATCCCTCTGTCCGCATGATCCGTGAAAGCGCATCGTACATGTTCCTATACGCCTTTACCTCAACACGCGCCCCGTATCTCGGATGCCTTTGCAATCCTTCAATCTGTATATTATTATTATTATTATTGTAATTTCATTCCAACCCCCCAACAATTCCATTTTATCATATTCAACCAATTTTTTTTTTTTAATTTTACCTGAAACCGCTTCTTCACAACATCAAGTGGATGACAAACAGCCTTGGCACATGACCCTGCAGCAAGCCCGCAGAGAAAAAGCTGAAAGCTTGACAGGGACTCTTCGGCACGTGTTGGATCCGATAGCCCGCGTATGTTCCATGCCTAATCAAACAATATCTTATACAGTAATAACTTAAGATGATACATAGTCTATTACTATTATTTATTTATTACCATGGTCCAACGTTTGAAGGTGTCATAAGTACCAAACTGCAACCCGGCATAAGGAATGATCTCGACTAGTGTAGGGGATAATCCAGCATACAGCCCACGAAAACCACGCATGTTCATAATGTCAACAAATGCAGCCCTCATATTCGGATATATCTATATATACATATATAAATAATACAACAGTTATTTTTTTTAAAAGGCGATGATAACTTATATAGATATAGATAGATAGATATACCTTTGGCTCCCCCTGTGAGGCTAAAATGGTTCTTAGCAGATCAAATGGATATGAACCAACTGTAGCAGCACACCCGGCTAGGGCCCCACTCATGAAGGACAGATATGGACTTAAATGAATGTGATCTTCTGCATGCATTATGTATTTCAGAGGTGTGAGAAAAAAAAATATATGACCAAGAAAGTCAAATATAATGCCTTAATCTGTGACTGATTTTAACAGTAAATAAAATACATATTTTTTTGGTCTGTATACAACTCCTGCTATTACTTAAAATTGACTGATTTTGAATGCAAAGTTTTTTTGTTCTGAAATAAAATGGGACAGTGTGCAGTTTTTTATGTTCAAATTGAAATCAAAGATTTTTTGGTTAAAATTAACAGATTTTAACAGTAAAAAAACACATCTTTTTTATCATAAAATGTTTGTGGCTAAAATACCCCCATGTTCATAACAGATTACAGGATAAATCAGTTAACTCTATCTAGATGAATTAATTGTGAAATTGCAGTATACCAGAGTCGTTTTATAATGTATATAAGCACAAAATTATTTAAAAGAACTCAGAAGAGAGTCTGCCTACTTTTGATGGATAGTTTTTATTTTTTTAATGTTAACAGTTTGTGACTAAAACACCCTTATGTACAGTTTATTTTTTTTGTTCATATTTCAATTTCCCTGACAGACCGATACGCCCCTGCACTCAAATATGGCACAGTGCAGTAAAATGGGACAGTAGGTAATTTGTGACCAAACTACCCCTGTGTTGGGCTAACACAAGTTGTTCTTTTAATTTAGAAAACATGTATGGTGTGAGAAAAGTGGTTGCATGTTATAAATTCATCATTTTCTGTTTTAATGTAGCTTGATCTTTAGATTCTATCACCACTGCCACCTGGAATTCAAATTCATCACCCCAAATTCAAACGCACGAAAAAACCAATCAGAAAATTTCAAAATCATCTGCCAAATGCAAAAAACATGATTAAGCAATACTAAAAGTACATTGCTATAAGTAAAGATTTATCACTTTTACGTCTCTTTATACCATTAAACCATTTAAGGCTTTTGTCCCTTGATAGTGATCTTTACAGTTTATTAATGCATCTGCGTAATCTTTACAGTTTGTTTGTGTCCTATGTTCGGGTATTTACCTGCAGTAACAACACTATTTGGCACTTTGGAAGTGTTTTGTCAATTTTACCCTTGGTATGAGATTGCTTATTTTCAAATGTTCAGGTTTTCACTGTGTCATTCGAACCATAATACCCCCTCTACACTTGAAAGATTAACGCTTTTAAAAGTTTAAATGACAGTATACCCTTGTGAATCGAATTGAGTCACTATTACAGAAACTATATATATATATATATATATATATATATATATATATATATATATATATATATATATATATATATATATATATATATATATATATTTAGAGTCACTATTTTCAGAGATTAAATTTTGACACTGACCTGACTTGGAGGAGCCAGAAGCAAAAGTTTTGACTTTATGCAGAACCATGAACTGTATAGCAGTGTATGGCATGACCATGAGAAGAGCTGGGACATTACCACGCCAAAAGCCCTGAAAAGAATAAACTATAATATATAAATATAACTCAAACTCAAAGTAAAAAAATAAAAAAAAAGTATTCAGAGTACTAGTAGAAGAGCCCATACTGAAAAGCCTTCCTCTCTAAAGATGTCTTTGGATGCTTGAATCATTCCAGTATATTTCGAGGCCCCATATACATTTTTGCTAAGCAATGCAAAAGAAGTAGTCGGTTCCAGTTGAACCTGCAAATGTAACCAATAACATCTTATGTTCTCAGTTTTAACTTGATGTCATAACTCATAAGAAGAAGCCAAAAATCAAAATGCATAAATTTCTCAATTCAAGTATGATACAGTTAAAACTATTTGCTGATGATAAGATGATAAGGAACTGTGATTCAGTGTAAGCCCCAGAATTTTAAATGGATATTGTGAAAAGTATATGAATTAAGCAACCAGTACAATATCCAGTGCTTCTGAACTTAATGTAACAAAATAAAGGGACACTTGCATGACCAGATTTGTCATTGAAACTATTGGAACCCTGTAACATGCCTTAATCATCATCCCAAGTCTCATTATTATTACTAAGCCTGCTAAACTGCAATCACAATTTAATCAATTTTCTTTTAACAATGGCAAAAAGCATAATGGTAAAGAAAAATTATTGCAGATTCACAAAAGATGACAGACTGTAATCCTTTATTCCATCCATGATGATAGATTCCCCTAAAAGTGGAAAGTTTCTGAAAGTACTCTAGATTAGCAAGAAGATTCATGTTCCTATTACATGAATAATATGAACAGTTATAAATTATTGTTCTTTTATACCCCTTTATTGATGTTTCTACTTGTTCTTTTAGCTAATACAGCAAGGGGGTTTACAGGTAGGGTTCTGCAAAAAAAACGAAAAGTTCACCTGAAACCGGATTTTAATAACATCTAGTGGCGAAGTGACTGTCCGTGATATAGCTCCTGAGATAGAACCGGCCGTCGCATCAATAAACGCCCTTTTAAGTTGCCCCGGCTCTTCCATCTCCCCAAATTCCAGCACACCTTATGCTAAAACCTGAATATAAAATTGGCAAACATAAAATAAGCACACATTGCAGTCAATTAATATCGATACAAGATTCAGCCCTCAATCGAAAATTATTAGGGTAATCGTAAAAAGCATAAAACCGATTCGGATGAAGAGCGTTATCAATACGCAATGTTTTGTAAACGAAACGGGAAACGGACTGGACGGTAGATAAATTAAGATGAAATTGGAAATAATTACTTCTTAAAACAATAGAAACTTGAATTTCGGTAGAGAACCCGAAGCGATATATAATAATACGAAAGGATACAACAACGAAACTATGAAGTTGAAATCAATACGAAGTGAGGAATACCTGAGAAGGAAGAGCAGGGCCACCGCCATTGATTGTATTGAAAAGTGGATTGAAATGGAAGGTTGCCGCCGGGAGATGCGAACGGCGGCAATTGGGAGACACTAAAAAGAAGTCACGATTGGCTGCTTTGCGAGGCTACCGGAAAAATCAAGATTCGTTCCAATTATTAACAAACCAAATTTGAAAATTAAAATAAGGTTACATAAATCGCCTCGTAGGTTTTAGGTACAAATCTATCGTGTGCCATTTTTCAATGTCGATTGTCGACTATCTATATATACGTACGATATATTCCTATATATAATTCAAAACAATGTACACCAAGACATTTTCTTCTTGAATAGACATATGACATAAACGGCCCTCAATGTTTGATTTTAAATATATAAATCACCCTAAGGGTCGTTTGATAGTTGCTGATTGGGTTAGAGCTGACTGAGTTAGAAATGCTGACTGAGTCCACATCTGACTGAATTTATGCTGTTTGATTATTTATCTGACTGATTGTGCTGAATGAGTAAAATGACCATATTATCCTTATGTTGTTCTTTTGTGCTGGATAAAATAATTATACAAATAAAAATTATCACATAAAATCCAAATTAAACATACATAATTAAAAATCCAAATACAAAGTGTAATACAAAACCCAAATACACATTGTCATACATAATAAAAAAATATATCATTTAACGTGAACCATTTGAAATTAACTGATTAGCAATCTGGTCACGCAAAGTAGTCATATACTCAACGGTTTCCGAACCCCATTCCATGTCTTGTATGTTTTGGCCCTCACTTCCTCCACCTCCCACATTAGGAGTAAAAATAGTGTTTTGTTCAAAGTTCGTAAATAGGTCATCTTGAATATCGTATTTCTTTATAAAATTATGGACCGCGACACAGGCAATGACTATGTCTCTTTGCACTGGAAAAGGATAAGGAGCCATACGTTTTAAAATTGGAAATCTCGTTTTCAATACACCATAAGCACGTTCAATGTAATTTCTAAGTTGTGCATGAGCATGATTGAACCTTTCTTCCTTAGTTAAAGCTCTGTTTCTTCGAAAATCAGCTAACCAATACCTAGTATTGCGGTAAGGAGCCATAAATCCACGGGTGTTGGTGTATGCGGCATCACAAAGGTAATATTTATCTGTAAATGGGTGACAAATTAATCATATTAATAATATAGATAATAAAACTTATAGAAAAATGACAAACCTGGTGGAGGGAATGGAAATCCAGAAGTCGGATTAAATGCAACTTCTTTCAAAACTTTAGAATCGTGTGCTATGCCCTCCCATCCCGCCCATACAAAGGTGAATATCATATCAAAATCACAAATTCCTATTACATTTTGATAACATTCACCTTTTCCTCTTCCCCTATAGCGAGTTTGTTCATCAACGGGCACAACTGCATGTACAAGTGTTCCGTCTAGTGCACCTAATGCTCCAGGAAATATGTTTTTTAGCCGTCTATAAGTTTCCGAGGTACTTCTTGTTGTATTAGAAGATGTTGGTACAATAATTTCTCTTGCAAAGCACATCATTGCTTTTAGCACTTCATGAAAACGTTGATGAATCGTTTGTATGGAGTGGTGAAATCTTTCTTTAACAGCTCGAAAACGTTCATTATGTCCTATAACATGTAAAAATATAGTCATCTTCTCTTCAACGCTTATTGTCCTACTATGTTGCAACCAATTTCTTTGAGTAAATGATTGCATAATAATACAAATGCATCTTGTGTAAGACGTATCATATCAAAACATTGTATAGGATCTCCGTGTATCAAATCTTGTGTATATGCATGCCCGGTTTCTTCCGATTCGTTAGCTTTTATTCTTTCAATTCTTTTTTTTTTCTTTTTTGAACCAACATCAACCAATAGCATGAGGGTATAAGGAAACCTAAAAACTCACCTTCGTTATCCATATGTAACCTGTTACATGTTAATACAAATCACATAAATTTTATAACATAAACCATAAAATTAATCAATAACATTAAAGTGGATGACATATAACTTCATAAAATAAAATTCCATAACAAAAAAGTCAATACCAATTAACAATCCTAAACATAACACATAAACAGCCTAAACTTAAAAATCCTAAACATAACACAGAACAACCCTACACCTACACGTAAAAATCCATAACATGTACCATAATATAAATCCATAAAGGATAAAGACAAAAACATCCTAAAGTCATACTAAAGTCAACCAAGTAATCCAAAATTCTTTCCCGCACTTTTCACCCACAACTCACAAGTCGAAGACTCGAGGCGTAACCAAATCTTCCTGTTACCAGCATTTTCAGCGAACAACATAAGTGCAGTGATGTACTTCGGATCAGAATTTCCCCACTCCAAGCCTTTCAATTTTTCAATACATTCATCCATCTCCTTGTTAAGATTATTAGTTTGCGCGAACGCCTGAGCCGCCTTCATAATTTCCTTGCCAACCTCTCTTATGTCATCATCCAGTATGTCTGTGGGTGCATTTCGTTTTCCTCTTTTATTTTTAGACCGAGCAGACGAATCTCCACTTGCATGTGACGCACTTGTAGGTGGGGGTACTGATGAAGCTGAGGCTGGGATATCCATTTGAGGTGGAGTATCTACCATGTCAATATCATCATAATCTTGTGTAGTAAAGACTTCTGTAGGATGAGGGAGTGTCGAAGATGGTCCCCAACTAGCAGCACCGGTCGAGGTCGCACCGTCAAACAACTGGGCACATAGATTAGGGTAAAGGAGGGGTGCATTTCTTAATTTCTCAACCATCTTGTTCGACTATTTGAAAAAATGATTTTATTATTAAACTTTATTAAAAAATAATAATGTGTTTTAAATTAAAAGATTACCTTCGCCTCCGCTTTCCACTCTTCATCCGTCATTTGAAACGTGTTTGTAACAGGATTATAGAGATTCCCAGTTTTGTTTCTTAATTTCAACCAAACTGCATACTTGCTTTTCAAGTAGTCATAACGATATTTCATTTGTTTTTTCTCAACAACAAAGTCGTGTTCTTTTTTTAGTTTCTCAGCTATTGTATTACATGAGGTACCTTTGAGACCACTACCCTCCCTACCATTACTTGTTAGTTCTTGGATACATGCATCTAGAAAAGTTTTGTTCACAAAATCTGAAGACCAACTAGCTATATTTCTCTTTTCTGCCATGTCTAAGGAATAAATGAATCATAAATAGGTTACACACAATTTTGCACACATATATACAAATATATATACGTATACACGTTTAGTTTTTTAGTATAAAAATTTAAGAAGTAAATTAATGTCTTGTTAATTTTTATAATGGAGAAAAATTTCAAAGAATACGAAAATATAATAAATGTGAAAAAAATTTATAATTATCAAATTTATAATTTTGCTAAACTTTACAATATTGTTATTACTAAAACAAAAAACAAACATGATTATATGTTTCAATGTACAAATTCAACCATCACACTCATATACATTAATCACTAAAGATTGCTTACAATATTCATTCTTAACTTTTTACTCTATAAAGACAATAATTTGCTTATACTAACATTAATAACATAATTTTTGGCATAGAGTAAGGTACAACAAGAAAAAGAAACCTGCTTGTTCAATCAATTAAAGATGAATTGTCAGGTTTAAAATGGAACCCATAACTCTTAGATACAAGGTTTTCACTACCAAATGATATAATTAAAAAAGATGAAAGTCACACATCTTCAAGATTTCATGAAAACTTGACATTCACATAGGTTGACTGTGAGTTTCGTTGACAGCTTTAAGAAGATAGAATACCACAAAAATATATGGACAGTTCTTGACTATTTTGCCCCTGATTATGGGGTATTGACAGAAATAACATGCAGATTTTTTTTTCAAGTTCTGGACAGTTTTGTCCCTCACTATGAATACAGAAAAGCAACGTTAAAAGATTAAAAACAAACCTGTTATCTGTTGTATTTGATCACAGACTGTTGCTCTGGATGACGATTGTTGCAAGGCTTTTGATCGATAAGGGAAACAAGAGGCTGCGTCGATTAGAGGTTAACGGGGGCAGCAACGATTTTTTTTGGATCGATAGGGCAGCAGCGATGAATTGTCAATTAGCAGCAACAACGTTTTTTCCCTTATGTGTTTCTCGGTCCATCAAGTTGAAATCAAGGACCGAGTCCTATGTTTTTATTGGACCGAGGCCACATGTTGGTCCGAGTCCTATCCCTATCAAACATGTCAATTGATATTTTACGGACCCAATCCCTCTTTGGACCCAATTAGATACGCTATCAAACGACCCCTAAGTCTTTGTTAATTGCAGGTAGACCCCAATACTAGACCTTCCATCAGTTATGCATATTTCATAAACTAAAAACATTAGTTACCTTAAGTCTTTTGACTTTAGGTAGTCATAGCGGTTCTTCATTTGTTTTTCGTCGGCAATAAAGTTATGTTCAATTTTTAATGTTTGAGCTACATTCCTCCAAGATAGTGCTTTCAAACTACTCATTTCTCGTCCATTGACCGTAACTTCAAGTAAACAAACTTCTAGAAACGCTTTCTCTACACCTTCGACCTTCCAACTAATCATGTCCTTCTTTTCTAACATTTCTTTGATCAATTCAACAAAAAAATGCATGTTTTAGCAACAAGTTAAGCATTGTAAATACACATTTTCAACAACAATTTACGCAAACAAATGCACATTATCAACGACTACTTCAACAAAACAAATGTACATTTTCCACACCTACTTCAACAAAAACAAATGCACAATTAGAAAAACTAATGCATATTTCATGATAACAGCAAGAACATATATGATTTCACTATAACATCAAACACAAAGATAATTTCAGCAAAAACATTTCAGCATAATAATCGAACAGAAAAACATTGAACATAAAAAATTGAGTATAAAAAATCAACAATAACATCAAAAATTCAACATCAACATCTCATCATATTCATTGAACACATTCAAATTCGATCGTATACCATCAAAATCGAGTATATAACATCAAAATCGAGCATAACATCAAATATAGATTACAATTGAACAAATCAGAAACCGATTAGCATAACATAAGAACTTATTTCGATTTTTGATTTTCAAATTTGGGGGGAAAGAATGAAGAAACAAAAGAAGAGCAATCGATTTTCAAAAAAGGAGAACGAACCTGTATTCGATTTTTGATTTTCGAGTTTAAGGCACAGAAGAAGAGCATCGATGTTGCAAGGGTGTTGCAACGTCGACGATGGGGTGGGCTGCGAAGGGAAGCAGACGCGAAGGGGGGAAGAAGACGCACAGAACAGGAGAAGAGGAGGCGAGTTATGTTCGATCGTGTGGTTTAGGGCAAAACAAGAAACACGTTTTTTTTTAAATTCAGACTTTGTTCCGTATCTAAAAAATTAAGAGGTGTTTTTAATTTTAAGAGGTAAAAATTAAGATGCAAACAGATGATCTGAATCTGAATTTTTCATACATTGCCTCTTGATTTTACAATTAAGAGGTAAACAGGCAGGGCCTTATTTAGTGAGAGGCTTGGGCACATCTGAAAAGAAAAAAAAGACACACATATGTTCTTTCTCTTCTCTCGACATTGAACACAACTCCTCCCTCTTCTTGCATGTGCCCTCTTCGACGTCTCCCATCGGCATCCTTATCGGACGTCGCACACCGTTGGCAAAAGGAAGCCGACCTCGCACACTGTCGGAGCAGCGCTCGCAGAGACTGCCCTCTGTTCTCGGTAATCATTTTTCAGAAATTTATGCACTTTTTCGATTTTCTTCCTGAAATTGCTTCAGTATTGCAAGAAGCTCGACATTGAAGCCCTAGATTGATTACCTCACAATTCAACAGAAAACATGTTAGCCTTATGGTCTTCTTTTTTATTAGTTTCTATAAACTTGATAATTATTTAAATTAAGTGGGATTTTCGGTGTGTCATGTTTTGTAAAAGCTTTGTTGAGAACCTTGATCACAATTAATAGTTAATCCTTTTGGTAACTAATGTTTTTTTTAAACGGCAAATCTAATCTACTCCTAAACTACTCCTTAAATCCACTTATGTCACAACAAGACTTGAACCCTCAACCTCAAGGAGGGAGGGCAACATCGGATACCGTTGGGCTACAAGCCCTTTGGTGCTTAAGTGGGCAAATCTAATCTACTCCTAAAGTCAAAGTTTGGTGCTTTTTTGATGTTAAAAAACAAAACCGGCAATGTGTACAATCCACCAACCAACACCTTTAATCTTTCCAAAGAAAAATGGGGACTAGAATCAAAGGATTTTGTTTAGTTATAAAAAATATATTATTATGTTTAAATAATAAAATATTTTTTCTAAACAGTCAAACAAACATGTGGATTCTTTGAGACGCACGCCACTACCGTACCCCGACCTTTGCATACAGTTGTTTGAAGGCGCGACTACGACAGACATTCATAGTTGGGGGCCAACTTCTACCCTTCCCCGTCCTGCTCAAGAATCAAGCCACTATAGTTTGCATGACTTTGATGACATTGATTACAATCAACAAAAAATTATAGCTCTCAGTGAGGAGTCCTCCGCTCAATCAAAAAAACAAAAGACTACAGATTCGGCGAAGAGTCAAAATAAAAGTAAAGATAAGGGTAAAGATGCATCGAATTCAAGATTGCTTGAAATCGGGGAAGATATTGCAATAGTTGCTAAGATATTTGTGGAACACGAGATATTGGTTATCTGATTATCGACGGCAATGTGCATTAACTAATGAAGAAAAATTCAATCATGCACATACGCAACTCAGAAATGTTATTGAACGTGCATATAGTGTTTTGAAGGCGAGATTCCCAATCCGAAAGCGAATGGCTCCTTTTCCTTTTTCAGTGCAAAGAGATATAGTCGTCGCTTGTTTTGCAGTCCACAATTTCATAAGGAAATGTGATATTCATGATGAGGTATTTATGGCGTTCGAGGAGAACAATGGTAAAGCACAATGGGGAGAGAATGATGGCCAAAACGTACACGATATGGAATGGGGTTCACAAGGCAATGAATACATGGATAATTTGCGAGACCAGATTGCGAATCAATTGGGGTCAAATTAAATTTGTAGGATTTTATTTGGATTTTAGTATGATTATGTGGATTTAAAAATGTTTATGTTTGATATGGATTTGTGTTTAATTTTGATTTATGCTAAATTTGGATTTTATATGGTATTTATGTTGTATTAGTGTCTAAGTCCATAACTATAATTGGTATATACTTGACCCGACCCGGCATGGTCCATTCGGGTTGCATGGCATCAGAACATTTGGGTAGACCTTTTAATGAGAATAAGATATTTGTGACATATTAATATATTATACGTTCTAATATATTAATATGAAATCATATTATTTAATTAGTATTGATCAAGAATTAATTTGGAATTAATTTAGTGATCAAAAAGAGACTAATTAAATATATGGGGATTGATTGTGTAAATCATTGATTCTTATATATGTGGGCTTATGATCCATGATTCCTTATGTTGGCTTTAACCCATGTGGTGGCACATGGATACTCCATGGAGGTTAAAACCCATGGACCATAAGGAATGGGTAAAGTCATGGGTTACATGGTGTAACCCTAATGTGCACACTATATAAAGACCCCATTGGTCGGTGAAATTGGCACTAGTACGTAATATAGAGGGCAAGCCAATTTCTATGAACTTATATCTTCTCTCATGGTTATTCCAAATGTTCATGGTGTTGTGTGAACCATTTGAGGTGTCACACTTGGGGCACTAGGCTCTTGAGCTCCATGGAATCAAGCACCAACAAATAGGTATGTAATTCTACTAGTTTTATATGACTTGTACTTCATAATATGCTAGTTAGGATAATACCTTGGAAAAATTGATATTTGCATGTATAATAGAGAAAACATAGATCCAAGGTATTTGGGGTTGCATGTACACCATAGGAGTGTTAGAATGCTCAAAACCCAACAGTGGTATTAGAGTCATGGGTTGTTTTATGTTATATTGATGCAAATGTTTTATTTTCAAAGTTGAAAAAAAAAAGAAAAAAAAACATGACGTTTGTCAAATTTTAAGATAATTACTTGTTTTTGTGAAAAACTAATTATTTGTAAAATTTGAATCATTTGCTATATGAGTTGAATTAAGTCAAATTTAGTAAAAGATAAAATGATATGATTATTTTATTAGTTTTAAAAGTTTGATCTAAAGAGTTTTTTGAAGCCTCCATAAGTTATGGATATGAAAAGGTTTTAAGAAAATTGATTCAAATTTTTTTTATGGAGTTACAAAACTTGGTCTTATTGTTTTAAAGAATTTCATAACTTGTTCTTAAGTTATGGAACATGAAAAGTTTCATCATAAAACAAACATTAAACTCCATAAGTTATTGAATCCAAAAGTTTTTTTTTTTGTGTGTTACCTTGTTTTATGAGTTAATTTAGATTGATGAAAAAAAATTGTGTGTTGGTTGTTTTCAATCCAAATTGATATAGAAATAGTTAATAAAATGTGTTTTTGTAACTTGTCCTCGAGTTATATTGTAGCACCTGATTCCTGGTATGTATTCGTGGTTATTAAATCTCTTTATTTTGCATAATTAGCCTTGGACTCGGCGAGTTGAGGGACAGACTCGCCGAGTAGAAGCGGGACTAGACACGGGATTTACTCGGTCTACTCGGCGAGTAGGTCCGATGGACTCGGCGAGTAGACCCTGTTTGGACTTAAACCCAAACCCGGGTATTTGCACCCTATTTAATCGACCTAACCCAACCTCCACTTCCCTTAGCACTCCCAGAGACCTGTAGAACGAAACCCTAGCCTCCTTTGTGTCCTTGTGGGTGATTGTTAACATTTTGAAGGTGATTTGGGGCCTAAGAGAAGAAGGAGAAGATTGAAGAGTGCAAGAAGGGAAGGAGATCCAGAATCTACTCTGTGAAAGGCCTCTATTCAGGTAGAAAAGACCCTAACTTGATCTTTAGCTCGTTAGTCCCCTTTTGTCCCTAAGAAAAGAGGTTTTAAGCCCTAAAAACCTAAATCTCTATGTGTTTATGGCTAATGTTCTGCAAGAACTTCGAATGTGGACCTTTTGGACTTCATGGTAGCATAAAGTCTATGTGGTTGAGGTAGTGGAAGTCCCCATTGAGCATAGGACCTTTTGTATAGCTTGGAAGTGCATGTTTGAGCTCATAGGGCCATGCATGCACGTAAAGTTTACAACTTTACGTGGTAAATGAACCCTAGGACCATGGATCTGTGGTCTGGAAGTGTTGCATGTCCTAGATCTGGCCTACTCAGGAAGTGGGTCGAAGGACTCGGCGAGTCCCAAGGTGGAACTCGGCGAGTTCTATGAAGATGGTCGTCGACTCGACGAGTTGGGTGAACAAACTCGGCGAGTCCTATGAAGATTGCCTGGAACTCGCCAAGTAGTTCTTCGAACTCGGCGAGTAATATGAACATCCACAGAAAATGAGGGGTTTAGGCGTCGAAGGCTCAACCCTTCGTACCTGTGCACGAAATTAACCGTATATCGTAGTCCCGAAACCCCCAAACCCTCGAATGGGGTGTTTTGGTGTGGATTGGAAGCAAGCAGAGCACCTGCTCAAGGAACTCGGCGAGTTGCTCGAGGAACTCGGCGAGTTGGTACTCGAGTCGGCCCCAAAGTCCCGGATAGCAAGTCAGGGGTGACTCAGTGAGTGAAAGAGGGACCGGATCAGTGAGAGATGGACTCGGCGAGTTGCTCTATGGACTCGGCGAGTCCAGCCAACTGGAAGTTGACTTTGACCTGGTCTTTGACTTGGTGAGGAGTAAAAGGGTCATTTTACCCTAAGAACATCTAGCGTGTTTGACTGATCGTTTTTTTGGGAATTACAGTCGAGGGACGTTAGCAGCAGCAGCAGCAGTAGATAGCCAATTCCCACACAGACCAGCAGCCTATTTCGAGGTGAGTTTCCTTTCCAGTAGGAACGGGTCTAAGGCACCAAGGCCGACCCGTGTAAACGAGATGCTAGTACTAGAGTGTGGGTCGAGCCCGTATCTCTAGGTTTAGTCAAGTATGATATATGTGTTAATATGATAGAGTTGCTTATACTTGTTGTCTGCGTGATACTTATATGTTATGGGTTAGCGGTTGAGTGTGGGCAGGGCCCGTATCTCTCCGAGGTTGGAGTGTGGGCTAGGCCCGTATCTCCCAGATAGCGAAGTGTGGGTAGGGCCCGTATCTTCTCAAGTGTGGGCGAGGCCCGTATCTCCCAGATAGCGAAGTGTGGGTAGGGCCCGTATCTTCTCAAGTGTGGGCGAGGCCCGTATCTCTCGGCTAGTGAAGTGTGGGCAGGGCCCGTATCTTCCCGAGGGTGGGCAAGGCCCATAACTCCTAGCTGAACATTGGTTGTTATATGTTTGTATGGTATGAAGTATTATGGGGGAACTCACTAAGTTTTGTGCTTACGGTTTTCAGTTTTGGTTTCAGGTACCTCCTCAGCTAGAGGAAAGGAGACGGCGCGGTGGCAGCATGTCACACACACACTCTCTGGTTTCCGCATTTATGAGATTCTCTGGGATTGATACTCTGATATTTGATTAGTTGTATGTTTTGGGTTTCAGACATGGTTCACTTTATGTTATGGTTGATCAAACAATGTTTTAGTTATTAATATTTTCTAAAGTAATGTTTTTTTTTAAACAAAATTTTTGGTCGTGAAAATTGGGTCGTTACATATATGATAAGTCACATTTATGAATTTTAAAACTCATAAAAATGTCATAGGTTACAAAATTGAAGAGTCATTTTTGTCATAAATAGTTTTATGAACTTCATAACTTGTCCTCAAGTTATGGATGTCCAAGAGTCTCTTCATTGAAAGTTTTTTTAAAACTTTATTTAAACTCATAAGTTATGAAAATCCAAGAGTTTTGAATAGTTTCAAAACTTGTCATCAAGTTTTGGAATTTGTAAAGTCTCACACACATTAATGCTTTAATTCCAAACTCTAGAATTTTAAAAGTTCAAATTCAAACTTTATGGACTTCATTAAATTAATTTAAGTGTTTAATTAAAGGAGTTAATAGTTCCATAATGACATGGTTTAAGTTTAATTAAATTAAGAGTATAGTTTAATTAATAAGATTAAACCACCAAGTATTATAAATGTGTAAAATACACCGTTAAACTATTATAATATTAAAAGTTAATACTTATATATATGTATAAGAGTAAAGTCAATCTTACCGTTAATGGCCTCATTCACGAAGCCTGTCTCTAAGGGGGTATAAGGTTATTGCATATAAGATGACAGTTTAATGAGTGTCCACTCTCACCCGCTGCTTCCTTGACTGGTAGAGGGTCGTTAGCCGAACGGGTAAGATAGGACTATAATTCTCCCTTCATTAAAAGTATAATGATAAATGCTAAGTAACTAAACACTTATAAATTCTCAATCTTAGTTACTTAGGAAAATCTGAAAAAGGTGTTAACCCATGAAATTGCACTTTGCACCTTGTTAAGTCGTTAGTGGAGCGTGTGTGGTTAACTGGCACACTAACATGGGACTGACCAAGTGTGGCAAAGGGTAACTTAAATTTATCATAGATCGGTGGAGCGTGTGTGGTTAACCGGCACATCGATTAGGTGATAAATATTAAGGGTACCAAGTATATTTGCATGGTTATTCACACTTTTTTTTGTGATCCTCGGCATCCCAGTCACAAACTTGAGAGGGCACAATCGAGATTCAAACATGTCATTGAAAGTTCAATGTATCTAAAAAGACCTAGGAGTTTCAAATCCAATTAAAACTTAATTATATTTAATTTTTCATGGTGGAAATTGGTAAATCGTCATTTACCTACCTTCAACTGTTTTATAACTCGGATTACGACATCCCTCTTCCAGTTATAAGTAGGTTGTTGGGTCCTAGCCTTAATATATCATATTGGGTGTTATATTAAGGACTTTAAATCAACTAACTTGAATTTCTCCTTTATAGATGTCTCCTTCAGACAACTATGGTCTTCCCAAATCTTTAGGAACAAGCTTCCTAATGATGAAGATATCCCAAATGGCAACCAAGGTGAAAGATCAATCCCTTTGTTATGCATTAGTGGGACTGGAAATCATACTTCACTTCCTCCACCTCCTCCAATAAATCTCCATATCCTACAAGTTTCAAGACTTGATAAGTTATAAGTCACTCAATCCCTATTGGCAAGCAAAGTCTATATGTTTTTACATCTTTGACGTTAAGTCACATATTGACAAACCGGGAGAGTCGGGTGTCGAAGTCTCGAGGTAGCTGGTTGTTGACTTGGTTCTTCAGTCACTCCCTAATGACAGATCACGACATGACCCTTAATGATCTTACCTATTTTCTTGATGATGCTAAATCACCAATGATTTGGAACATTGGTAAAGCAAATTAGATTGGAAGATCTACTTCCCAAACCTATTTGGACATTGACAATGGTGACATTGGAAGTCCAGAAAACTTTCTCTTCCCAATTGAAATGGATCGGTCATGGTCAAGTCGTTTGACATAATGGTAAGGATAAAGTCTAAGTCTGTGATAGTCTCGTATACCATTTCCAAAGAGTCCATATATTTCTTTTGCCAATAAAAGGTACATTGGTTGCAGAGCTGCCTAATTTACCTGAAATTTCATAAGGAAGGTAAAGTAAAAAAGTTTGACTTTGCTTCGGGTAAACTCCATTATCTAACTCTGTTAAGTCTCCTTTTGAGATTCTTAATACATGATGTAATGTAATTACATATTGATGTTTTGGAAGAATCAAATGAAGCTTAAAGTATGATTATGTTGATTCTGTTATCAAATTTCATTTGAATGTCAAGAGTTGACAAAGGTTTTAAGGGAATTTGTTAGTCATTGCATGTATTCAGGATACTAAGCGCACTATAATGGTTATAAATTTTGGTATTCAAGCATTGCGAAAACAAAAAAGTAATAATATAGGTGTCTTGATGCCTTAGAAACTCAACGTCAATGACAACATAATAGAAGCTAGCAGATGTTGTGATATGATTATGGCGATCTATGTAGGGGAGTAGGTGAAGAACGTCATGTGTGCTTATGCCCTGCATGTCAAGTTAGAGTAGTTGGGAAAATAGAGTTAGAGGATCGTCACTTGCTGTACTTAAGAGCATCCTAACGGTCCAACAAGTGGTCTCAATGGAAGATCTTAATGTTCATACAAGGAGAGAGATAAATGATATGTGGGTATGTATGATGGTTTTGGTTTTCTTACTAGGGGCGACGATAGGCATTATGCTTGAGTACGCTATTTTGCACACAATTGATGGTCTCAAACTCTTTCCAAAAGAAGAAAGTACATTTGTACCATTCAAAGTGTAACATTTCACCCAAGTTGACAACCTCTTTGTGTGTAAATGAAGCATTAAGGCATTCATAGATTGCATGGTGAAAGTGCTATTAGGAGAGGCATCCACATCATAAATTCGAAAGTTTTTTGTGAACTTATGCTTAAGTATGAGTGTGTGAACGAGAACCAAACTAACTAAATCAATCATTTTTTGGAAAACTTAAGGGTGCCACTTATGAGCATTTTATAGATATGGTTGTTTTAGAAGTGGATTTTGGAGTCATTCATGTGAGGAATGTTAATCACATGTGAAACAGTGTGGTCAAAATCACGGTGGCCAAAAAACATCTGAGACGTCGATTGGGAAGACGAACGAGCGTAAAGTGTCGTGAAAGAGGAGAAAGGAGTTTCAAGCTAAGACCAAGATAAAACAAAATCAATTTAAAGTGCTTTTATTAAACGATGAGAACGGGGAAATAACCCATAAAGATATAATGATACCAAACGAGATGTAAGAGGAGATGTACACAAGAGTAGAACAAAATTGGAATAGTGAGTCGATAAAATTGGAAAAGTGCTTTTAATAAACGACGCCGCCAGCCCCGCCTCCGCCTTCGCCGCCGATAGCTTCTGTAGGTAAGTTTTTTCTTTTCTTTTTCCTTTGAAAATCAAGTTCAAGAAGTTTCTTTTGCCGTGAAAATCGACTATCAGATGCCCATATGTAGTTATTTTTTTCTTTTCTTTTTCCTCTGAAAATCGAGTTCAAGAAATTATGGTTGTTTTGCTCTTTTTTAACTTTTGCGTTTTGTTAGTGGTGTTTCTTACGATACGCAGAACATAGCTTGAGATAATAGAAAGGGGTAGCAGTGAAAATCAATTAGTAAATGAGGATATTTAAAGCAACGAAATGTGATGCACCTCAAATAAAGCAACGATTTTGGTGTTCTGTTAAACAAACTATTTTGAATTGCCAATCAACCTTGTGGGATCCACCCACCCCCTAATGTTTAGACTTAGTAAATTCATTGACAATCAATCTTGTCTTCATCACCAAGCACTTTGTAGTCAAGAATTTTTCCAAGGTTTTTATTTTATTTTCAAACCCCAACTGGAAACCAACTTCACATCCAATCTTTGAGATAAAAGCCACTTCACTAATGGAGGAGAAGTTGTCTTCACAAATGGAGTTGATACTGGAGTTGGGATGGAGCAATTGAGGTCGAAGTCGCCATTCAGTCGACGGGGTTGAATAGTGTTCGTACATGGAAGGCAAGAAGAAAGGTCGAGTTTCCATCGTTTTGAGTTTAGAACTCCGAATTCAAAATGGGGAATATTAAGATTGACAGGGTGGGTTATAATTTATTGGACCATTTTCCATATGGGGAGCCTAGGCATCATCGAGGTTAATGGGCTCCATAATATTGGTAGAAGGTATGGGCCTAGGGCAATTGTCTTGAGAAGTTTTACAGTTCCTGAAAGGGTCCTCGTGTGTCGTATTGTCGACCTCACCGTTATTATCAATAGACTTACCGTCTCCCGAAGGAGTCAATGCATTAATAATTCTATTTTCCCCATACGGCTGTTTGCCTACCGAATTGAATTATGATGAATCAACATCTTTCTCTATCTGTGGCTTGTGATTCTCCTTCATAATAATATGATATTGGATCCCAAGCTTCAGCACATTCTACAACCCCCACTTTGAATGACTTTCCGTTGTATGAACATGTGACCTCCTCATTTATAAGTTTGCGTCCAGAGTAAAGGATACAAACACAAAAATACGTGGGGTTGGAGTTGTGCCAGTTACGGCCGTCGACTTTAAGAACCTTCCCGAAATTGTTTGCAATTTCACCCACGTTCTCATTAAAACGTAGGTAAATTGGGAGCCCATGTATTCTTATCCAAGCTAATCTTTCAAAATTATAGTCTTCCAAGATTCCAAATTTCAACCACGAGAACCATTTGTTCCAATTGTATTGAGTGTCGAGATATGTCTTTGCAGCTAACGGGTCAAAGAATTTGAGGACAACTTTCCTTCCTCCTGCGTAATACATATGGGGAGGGATACTCCCATCGGCGTAAAACAATTTAGGGAATCCTTGAGATGTTGAAAAGTGATTGCTTCTCCGATTAGAGACGATTGTTCCAAACCAATCATGGTCAAAACCTTCTTGAGATTAATCAGTGGGGTTTCCTATTGAGCAGGGGGGTTCGAATATTCCAAATTCATGACCACATCAACGAAAGATATGCCTTTTTTCATTTTGTTCCACGTACCTTGAGGCTGCCTTAGTGGTGGGACTTGAAACTTACTTCTGGTATGAAAGTTATCTTTCTGCATAGGAGCATTCTCGTACTTGGATACTTTCACATTCAAGATACAATAACCACATCTTGTGCCATTAAGGGCATTCGCCATTGCCACCTTATCTTTTACATTTGCGTATTTGATGAATGCAAAGTAAGACCCACTTTTGTCTTTCCTTCATGGGATGTATATGTCCGCCATTCTCCCAAAGTCTTTGAATACTTCCTTCATCATATCAACAATTATGTCGCCCTAGATATTAGTTACATAGAAGGAAATGATGATCTTGACCTCCTGGAACTTTCTCCGACGAATCTGAGTTCATCCTCCGTCGTCAATGATCTCGAGCCCCTTCGACTCCCTAGAGAGCATTTCGTTTCTCTCCATCGACTCGATCATTAATTGAAGTGGTGTGTTTAGTGGTAAGTATTCCATGATTAATGGTGAGAAGTGTGATGATGATGTGATGGATATAACAAATCACCTTTAATTGAAATGTGTATGTGTATATGAATTAAACCAAAGACAATTATGCTCGAGAGCCTCTCTTTTTCTTTTATTTTCATCTACGCCCCCCACTTCCCGCCCCCTTTCTCCTCCATCTCCAATCTCCCTCGTCTGCCTTCCTCCAATTTGCAACGCCGCCGCCAGCCCCGCCTCCGCCTTCGTCGCCGATAGCTTTTGCAGGTAAGTTTTTTCTTTTCTTTTTCCTTTGAAAATCGAGTTCAAGAAGTTTCTTTTGCCGTGAAAATCGACTATCAGATGCCTATATGTAGTTATTTTTTTTCTTTTCTTTTTCCTCTGAAAATCGAGTTCAAGAAATTATGGTTGTTTTGCTCTTTTTTAACCTCTGCGTTTTTTTAGTGGTGTTTCTTGCGATACGCAGAACATAGCTTGAAATAATAGAAAGGGGTAGCAGTGAAAAGCACTTAATAAATGGGGATATTTAAAGCAACGAAATATGATGCACCGCAAATAAAGCAACGATTTTGGTGTTCTGTTAAACAAACTATTTTGAATTGCCAATCAAATAAAGCAACTAAATGTGATGCACCTCAATAATGGTATTTTTCTGAAGATCCTTTCTAATATTATTTTTAACAACCGTAATCAACTAATATTTTTTTAATCAATATGTCGTGTAACAATCACAAGTGATATAAATTATAATTGTAGAACTTTTTAAATTAGCATCGTAGCCTACAAATGACATATATATATATATATATATATATATATATATATATATATATATATATATATATATATATATATATATATATATATATATATATATATATATATATATACTCTGGTCAACCTAGAGTTAGAGGGGTGAAATAAAATAAATTGTTATTCTATTGCAATTTTTTAATACGCTATTCCTTAATCAAGGTGTTTTTCTTCAACTAATGATTGATGAATTTTAATAGGTTAATGTAATATTTTGAATATCAAACAAAATGATAACTTCACTTGTGTAATCAAGGTTTGACCACTTTTTAAGTCCAGTAAGTGATGGAACTATATAGGAAAGTAACATCCTAAAAGAAAATTGTTTTAGATATAAAAAACAAATGATTTGTAAACATTATTGTATCTCCAATTAAAGTGATTATATCATGTTTTAATAGTTGTTATATCATATTTGGTAATAGCTGTTATAAGAGAATTACAGACTTTTCTAGTTGCTATAATAAATGTAAAGCAATAAGTTGGAGAATAACATAGATGATTAGGTTTTAAATGATTATTTAATTACATTTTATTAAGAAGAATATGTTTTAAAAGTTCTTAATGATGATATCATTGATTAATTCAAGACATAACAACTAAACAAATTCAATTGTAATTTTTACTTAAATTTTTTTTTTTGGATTTACGATTTTAAATATTAAAAGCTCTTTGCATTTACTATTTTGAATCGTGACAATCTTTGTATCCCCGTATTAAATTTCATAGCTCCGCCATGGTCCAATAGATCATTCGAAAGTGAAATTGCATTGTAGATTCAAAATGTCAATTGGAATTTTACATTGTAGTATAAGTTAAATGAGTCACCTCTTCTAATCTATTTAATTTAATAAATATGTTGAATTGAGTAATAAATATCAAAAATATCAACTTGATTTCAATCTGATTATTGATTGATGTGCTGACATGGAAATTTTCAACATGGTTGCTTAAATGTGTTGTGTCGGATTGAGATTTTCAACCTAATTGGTCAAACAGATTAACCCGAAAATAACCCAACCTAAACCATTACTATTTGCCTATTTGTAAATTGCAGCCAAATTACACAATTAATATTCAGGTTAAATAGATTAGTTTTGGGTTAGTCCAAATAACATATGGCTGGTTTGACCGCCTGGGTACTAGTATTTAACCAATTTTTGTGGGCCGAAGCCAACTACATAAATTGTGTTTTATTTTTAGAATCTTAATTAATTTAAATGTATATAAAATATAACTTTTATTATCATCAACACATGATGTTATTCGGATTTTAGGTGGCCTGGATTAAATCCCTCACACCATAACCGATTTTTTTACCCGAATATGAATATGATGTTATTCGGATTTTACTATTCTGATGTATATTTAAGAAATGATCCATCTATTCTTTTAAAATGTATAAATTCTTCGTAATAAGAACTTGATAAATAAAAACTTATAAACTTCGTAAGGCGTTGTTATTTCAAATATTGATTTGTAAAAAATATGCTGAAAGAATCTGACACCAAATATTAAAAAGATTTAAAATGAAAACTTAAAAGGGTTGTTTTGGATTGATCTAAAAGCCCCAAAGTAAATCATTAGGCCCAAAGACCACATTCGTCCGAATCACCCTAATATAATGACAAAATTTCATAATAAGTCCTCGGTTTTTTTTTTTTTTCAAAATATCTCATTTTAATGACTTTTAAGAAAAACGTCATGCCATTGGTCTATTTTTTTTTGCAAAATTACATGAAAGATCCTCCTGTCGTTAAATGTAACTTTTCATCTTTTAGATTTTAATGAAAAAAGATTACTATATCCTTATATCAAATTTGCAATATACTACAAACCTCAATAACCATTAGTATAAATTTGAAATTATATATATATATATATATATATATATATATATATATATATATATATATATATATATATATATATATAGTTTTAGTTATTTATAGTTTTTCTAATATTTAGATTTATTTTGTTTAAGTAAATGAAACAAAAAAAAAAAAAAAGAACTTCAATTTAAAATATTCTAACAACTTTTTTGGAGAGTCCGACTCTTATTATTTATTTATTCTTTATTTCAATCTATTATCAAATTGAAAAAATTATTTTGAATTTAAACTATTGATATCTCATATAGAAATAAGATTTAATATACAAGTTACATTTAAAAAAAATTAGCTAGTTTACTTTATTAATAATTATAAATCGCAAATATCACACATTGAAACATTAATTCTCAATAGATAAACCGTTTGATTTTTTTAATTTTAGTTTGTCATAACATATACAAAATAACAACTAAAGAAGAAAAAAATGGACCAAAATTACAAATATAAATTTAACTTTTTTATTTACTTGAATTAAAATAAAAAAAAGTTACAAAAACTATAAATAACCAAATTATAAAAAAGTAGAAAACCAGAAAAACACAAACACCAAAATTGTAATATACTCTAATATATTCATACATTTTATACTTTATGGAAAAGGTAAAAAAATTATTTATTTTTTTTTATTTTTCATTACTTGAATTAAAAAATAGAAAAAAAAATAATATGAAAAATTTTAAAAATATATATATGAAAAAAAAACAAGAAAAAAAAAGTGTAAAACGTATGAATATATTAGAGTATATTACAATTTTTGTGTTTGAGTTTTTGTTTTTTGTTATTCTATTTTTTATTACTTGAATCAAAATAAATTAAAACAATAGAAAGACACTGGAGAGAACTAGTCTCTCGGGCTAGAATAATAAATAGAAAAACAAAAAAACAAATAACATTTTTTATTTTTCTATTTTTCGCATTTATTTTGATTCAAGTAATGAAAAATAGAAAAACGAATAACCTTTTTTATCTATTCCAAAAAGTGTAAAATGTATGAATATATTATAGTATATTACAATTTTGGTGTTTGAATTTTTTTTTTTTTGGTTTTCTATTTTTTTTTATAATTTTGGTTCCTTATGGTTTTTTGTAATTTTTTTTATATTTTGATTCAAGTAAATAAAAAAGTTATATTTATATTTGTAATTTTAGTCCACTTTTTTTTCTTTATATTGTTTTTTCTATAGTTTTTGTAATATATATGTTACGACAAATTTAAAAAAATAAAAATAAAAATAAAAATAAAAAAAACTCAAACGGTTTGTCTATTGAGAATTAGTGTTTCAATGATATTTGTGATTTATTATTAAAATAGGAAAACTAGCTAATATTTTTAAAATGTAACTTACAAATTAAATCATATTTCTATATAAGATATCAATAGTTTAAATTCAAAATAATATTTTTCAATTTGATATGGAATAAAGAATAAATAAATAATAAGAGTCGGACTCAACAAAATAATTGTTACAATATTTTAAATTGAAGTTTTTTTTTTTTCATTTACTTGAATCAAAATAAATAAACATATTAGAAAAACTATTGATAACTAAAATTATATATATATATATATATATATATATATATATATATATATATATATATATATATATATATATATATATATATATATATATATATATATATATATATATATATATATATATATATATATATATATATATATATATATATATATATATATATCCAGAGTTAATATGTCTAAACAACATACCGATCTAAATTTTTTTCACGATGCCTTTTCTAGATGGTTTGGCAATGATAATGGCAATGGGTTGTGGGCCACTTAAGAGATTGTCAAAGCACCCACATTAGTGCTCTCGATAGATTTGCAAAGTGCCACATAGGTTAAATGAAAAAGACACGTAGTTATAAACTTGCAACTACAATAAGGCGTGCAACCTAATTATACCAGGACCATTCTTTAAAACAAACAAACGTCAATAATTAATTTACTTGTTATATTTTGTTTGATCCACGATTTGAAAAAGACTTCAAATTGCATTGATGTAAGTTTTTATTGCAAACCATGATTTGGCATAATTAAGAGACTATTGATATGGATGGTCGTACTTATTGATAAGACATGATTCTTTTATATGCTTTTTATGAAGATCTTGGGCAGAGGCAAAAAAGGGCAAGAAAGTAAGTAAAAGTCGTAGAAGATGCTCAAGCCCAATGGGAAAAATAAGGCATCAAGGTAATTGTTCGTAAAGAGTCCAAAAGGGTCAATGCTCAAAAATAGTTTTAAATAGAAAAACCAATACTCTTCTAACTCAGCTGTGTATCTGTTATTGTTCTCGTTCTTAAATTCAAGGGTTCATGTATATGGATTTAGAAGTAAAATACTATATTTGTTGATTAAAAACTTAAGATAATAATGAAAGAAGATGTAAAGGTACAGAACCAGATCGATAAAGTTATTGAAAAGATGCTCCTTTTTAAATCTCTCAACTAAAAGAATTATCAAAGGGTATAAAGCAACCGGGTGGGTGAGGTCAAAGATGGTGTTGTGTGGAAAGTTGGTGGCTCGATTCAAGACTTCTTTTACGCAATATAAAGCTTTTTTGTATGAAAATAGCCGTTGAAATCTCCACCACAAAAAAAAATCTGATAAATGTTTTTTTTTAAATCGTGAGTTTTTGAAAAAAAAATTAGTAACCATTCCACATTAACAATTTGAACTACATAAAATCGAACAAAATCGTATAATAGAGAAGACATATCTTTTCAAAAGAAATAAGTACAAAGGTACCCAATCTCAGCTTAAGTTGAAGTTTTACTTTAATTAATAAAAATAGTTAACAAAATTATGCTAAAAAATTAAATCTCACTTCTTCTTCTCCGCACCTCCCCCAGACCTACAATTAATTTAAAAAAAAAAATAAGAACAAGTTGATAAAATCAAATAATTAAAAGAGTAAATTACACGAATGGCCCCTATGGTTTGGGGTAATATGAACGCTTGGTCCCTAACTTATTTTTTTAACTCGGAAGGTTCCTACTGATTGTTTTCGTTACGTGCTTGGTCCCTACTGTTTGTTTTTGTTACACATTTGGTCCCTATCTTATTATTTAAATAGTGAAAAATAGTGGGGTAGGTAAAATAAGATGAAGGATAAGGATTGGAGGTGTGTTTATTTAAATAAATCGAAAAATCAAGGGCAAAATAATCTTTTTCAGGGACCAAGCATGTAACAAAAGCAAACAGTAAGGACCTTTCAAGTTAAAAAAAATAAGTTATGGACCAAAAGTGCAAATTAACTAAACCATAGAGACTATTTGTGTAATTTACTCTAATTTAAAACTAGTACAAACTAAACAGAAACTAAAAAAAGAAAAGAAAAGAATACCTCATCTTGCGAAGCACACTAGACATCTCCTCTCTCTTCTTCTTTGCTCTCTTGTGGGTACCCAACTTTCTCTTGGCCACCTTAAGGGCACGTTTGTCTTTTCCAACTTTCAACAACTCCGTAATCCTCTTCTCATATGGTGCAAATCCAGCTACTTCACGGATTAAATTCCTCACAAAATGTGACCTTTTGCTTGTTTTCTACACAAAAAATACCACTTTTTCAATCATCATGAACATGTGATCCATACATAATCAAAGACTCAAAGTATACTGCCAAGATTTTTGAGAAATTTTCAAAAATGAAATTTGTACTTACGCCTTTCCTATCAGATGGGCGAGGAGCCAACTCCTTCTTGGTGACAACATGACCTTTGTTCAACCCAACAAACAGGCCTGTGTTTGGCTGTTTTGGAGCCATCACCTACACTTAGTTTCACATCGATTAAACAGTTAGGATTTTGTCAAAAAAAAAACGAACATCTTCAAATGCATTGAATCATCAGCTTTATATCAAATCCACGTTAAGAATCTTTGCTAATAATTCCTATCATGAGCATTCTATTGAAAGAATTGATTAAAAAAAAAAACCTTTTCTAAAGTTAGTTCGGCATTGAAACCGACATAATCAATTAGGGTAAGTATTTGTCTATACATCAGAATCTATGGAAAAACACAGATTATAAGACTTCAAATCAACAAAAACTATCAAAATCAAATCATGAAATGCATCAGATCAGATGCACAGGCGTATGTCAACTCATAATGTGCAAAGTTTAACGGGCGTTAAGAATTCAATATGATCATAAAATAAAATACAGAATCAGTGTAAGATGTAAATTCTATATTGGAGAAGACGCGTACCTCGGCGTATATCTGAATCGGCGTAATATGAAAGGAGAAACAACGGGAAGAAGATTAGGGTTTTAGGTCAGGACATCATTTTAATTTAAGAAACTGAGAATGGGGTTTTTCTTTAGGCTTCTGTATGTTAAACTAAGGCCCATGTTCAAGCTATGACACTATTGGCCCATATATGTAAGACCCACGGGCCATGAGTTGGGTAAACCGGATTTTCTATCTCTTGTAGACCGATTTTGAAACGGATTCAGTTTGAAATTTTGGATGATACGCGAAAGGAATTGGATTATTGTAAACCGATCTTTGGTATAAAATAATTGGAAAATGACTTAAATCGAAACCGATAACACAAAAAATGTTCTTTTAAGTCATTAAACTTTTAATTGCATCATTGCATCCAATAAGGAACATGTGGTTTATTGTAGAGAGATCTGGTTTCAAGTACCGACATAATGTGGTTGGGGATGTTTTTTTTTTTATGTTTGTCGGCGTGTTGGTATTTTCGTGAAGAAAGAAGCGTTAGTGAACTTTTTAACGGACCCACTGGATGGAAGATTCACACTCAGGTTGGCTGACATTTTGGTCTTAGATGGGTATGAGGGAAACACGTTTGTGTGGATCTTATTGAGGTCTCCCCTCTCATCGGTTTGATGATCGGGGTTTCACAGCAAGGCATGCCACTGAGTGCAAAGTGGCAAAGCACGAGAATACAAACATAGGAAATCAAAATATGTTTATACATTTTGCCTTTGGTACCTTTTGTTTTTCTCGCACCAGAGGCGATGGAGTTCATCAACAGAATCCAACGAGTCAAGAATTCTAATGTTATATCTCCTAAATTCACAATTGTTTTCAAAAGAATTAGTTTTGTCATCTAGAAAATGCTAGCAGCACAGCTTGTTGCCTGTTTTCCTTCCTTCGATATGTATTAACTTTAAAAAACTTTTATCTACAAATTATTACTTTTAAAATATAATAATAATAAGGAAACCAAATTTTTATTTTGGTTATAAAATGTTAACGATTACGACTTTTATCAATTAAAATGAAAACGAATACTGTCATTTCCCTTACCACATCTAACTAAAAGCCACTTGTAATCATTTTTCTCAAACCACAACTGATAATCATTAGCAACATCATACTATTTTATAACCTTGCCATTTTAATCGATAAAATTCATGTAGTTAAAAATGTGGTTTGAGAAAAATGACTATAATAGGTTATTATTAATATTATGGACAACGGTGAGTGGAAAACCGTCGTCCATAATCACAGCCCTTAAAACTCAAGAAACTTTTAATCTGAGTCGCATAAACTCATTATTTCAGTTAACCGGAGGTTTCCTTCTGGCTATTCCCCACTATTCCTCCTTCTTCTTTGTAACTCGTCCAACGTAGTCGGAAGTTTATTTCTTCCACAATCGGCTCTGCAGCACCCGCCACTCCATTGCTTCAGGTACTCAGCATGAATCCTCCTCCTTCTTCTCCCTCACGATTCCTCCTTCTTCTTCTCAACCGCCTGCCATTAACTGCAGAACCCATGACTCCTTTATAATCGGTTTACTCCTCAAGATGAAATCCCCACTTCCATGGTTCTCTACCACGTTTGTAACATCCCAAAATTCAAGACCAAAAATTTTGTTTTTAGTTTAACAATTCATAAAAATCAACAGTATAAAAACATTCATAATAACATCCCATGTCAAAACCAAAGTGTAAATAATCAAAACATATTAACATAAAACAATATCAGTGTGTAATCTCCAAATATCTCATGTGTGGAAAACATAGTGTGATGATTTGCGATCGCCGACTCCTTTCCTTTGAAAACGAAGTACCTGAAACCAAAACTGGAAACTGTAAGCACGAAGCTTAGTGAGTTCCCCCATCATACCACATACCATACATATCAACATACTGCCTAGCATATATGGGTGTTGTCCTACTCCTTCGGTCTCTTTCAATCAGATACAATCTAGCATATAAGCACATACTCGCATACTGTCATACATAACCATGAGCCATACATATATCATAATCAGTAAAAGATGCTATGTGCCAAACATAGTCTTGCCATTATGCCACGGGCCGCCACGTGGTCTTTCGTGCCAAGTCGGGGGCCACCCCCTCGGTCTCACAGACAAGTGCCAAGAGCCACCTCCTGGTCTTCCATGCAAGAATCACAAAGACAATTATCATACATACTACTCAACTTAACTAATCAACATACAGTGTCCTAGGAGCCACCTCCTGGTCTTTCATACATAATAGCATACAGTGTTCCAGGAGCCACCTCCTGGTCTTTCATACATATTGCCTAGGGTTAACCCCATGGTCTTTCATGCACAATGCCTATGGCTAACCCTCGGGTCTTCCTATCATACATAAACTAAATGGGTTGGCATTGGTGCCTTAGACCCATACAAACAGTGAGGAGACTCACCTCACACTGTCGAAGTCCCATAGACAAAACTCTAGCTGCTGGATGACAAGTTCTCGAATTGTCAATCATAAAAATAACACCCAATTAATAATTGGGTTCCAACACATATCCATAAGCCCACGCTTGGGGTAAAAGACTGCTTTACCCCTATCTTAGCTTGATTCAAGCCCAAGACCTAGTCCAAAGGCCCAAAAGTCAACTATGAGTCAAAGCCCAACATATGGGCCCAAACCTCTACATGGTCTACCCTAAGGCCCAACCATTTAGTCCAGTCCAAACATTTGACATTCAAATGGCCCAATATTTCATAATCATGAAGGCCCAAATTATGGCCTAATTTTCCAAATTGGGCACAACCCCTCATATGGGCCTTACCCTAAAGCCCATCCAATTATTCTAGTCCATATGATTGTTCTTGAATGGCCCATTATTAGTCCAATCACCAAAGCCCAATAGAGAGGCCCAACTTAAGGCCCAAGTGAAATTAGGGTTTTCACATAAAATGACGATTAGGGTTAAGTGTTTCTCACTTAACCCATTAAGGACTTAATCCATTCAGTCCATCAATCTATCGGGTCAATCATGTAGTGTGGTCGGGCTTAATACACAATCCCAATCCGGTCATCCAAAACGCAAGTCCCGACAGTCCAATAGTTAGGTCTTTTGATCAATTAGGGTTCATTAGACCTACTAGGGTCTCATAAGGCCCATTAGGGTATCATTAGTCGAGCACCACCCACTACCACCTCGAGTAGTGGTGGT
Source organism: Lactuca sativa (assembly GCF_002870075.4). Classification (NCBI taxonomy): domain Eukaryota; kingdom Viridiplantae; phylum Streptophyta; class Magnoliopsida; order Asterales; family Asteraceae; genus Lactuca; species Lactuca sativa. Next base: position 44,624,490 of record NC_056625.2, read on the forward strand.
CACGTCGGCTCGCGGCAGCGGCCACAACCTCACGGTGGTAGTTAGGGTTCTATTCCAATCGAGTCCAAGCATCCCAAAAGTAATCTAAACATATGCAAAGCACACCGCCACCCGACATGGCGGTCGGTGGCGGCAGGAGGCGACAGCCACCACCATACGGTGGTGGTTTTGAGTTTTCTTTTCATTATTCTACTTTCTAATTACATTTTACAATGCTTTAACCCCAAAAAAATAAACACACACTAAATAGAAAGGCATACACACAATCACCTTGTGGTGGCTGGCGGTGGCTAGCTGGTGGTGGTGGTGGTGGTTGTTCTTCGAGAATTCCGGCCAAATAACACACAACACCACTTCACTAAAATTGACACACACACACACACACATGTGTTTTCTGTTTTCAAAACAAACCCAGCCACCCACCTGGTGGCACACGGAAATGACGACAGAAAGTAGAAGAACTGGCGGCAGGCGGCGGTGATTTGCGATGACAACCACCACCGAAGGCATTACTTGATCTTTCGTCCATCAACAAGACAACACACGCACAAGCAGAATATTCCCGAACCGGTGACGACTTTGTCTTCAACGGAACAGGCAGCAGCGCCACCGGAGTTGAGATATAACGTCGACGAGATGACGACGACAGAAGGAGGATGGCGGCGTTTCAATGGCGGAGCTACATCCATAGGAGGTAGAAGAAGATGATGACGGAAGTGAGGTGGCAGCGGACTCCGATCACAACTTCAAGGTTCGGTCTCGGCGGCCCAAGACATCTGGCAGCAGCACTGTGGCAGCATTCGGTGGTTGATGACCTCCACAGAGGTGGTGGTGCGGCGCCAGAGTACGAGAGGGTGAAGGTGTCGGTTGGAACCATTGTCCCCTGGGTCAGGGTTTGAAGTGGGAGGGGTCATGGGTTATATACCCCGATCCCCCAAACTTACTTCCATAATGACAAGTTTTGCCCCTCCCTTCCCTTTTTCTTTCAATCTTAGCACAAAATTTACTATTTAAACCCCACCTTCTAAAATCCCTTACAAAACAAGTACAATACTTACCAAACAACCCTCCGTTTTTGAATTTCTTTGCAAAGCCAGTCCAGAAGTTACCCTTTAAACCCGCACTATCTCAATTATGACATATTCATCCCTTCCACCTCTTTTCCTTTCAAATTAAATTTGAAATTACCTAAATAGCCCTTCGTCTTCAAAATCCTTCCAAGTTAAGTCCCAATAATTTACCAAGTAGTCCCTATCTTCATAAATATTTACAAAACCAATCTAAAACTTACACTTTTAACCCTGAATGGGGGAGAGTTGGTGATCCACGGCGAGAGGCCACAGCGTGGGCCCACAGTATGTTCAGCAGCAAGGGCTAGGCGCTACCTTCAGCAGGGTTGCGCGGGATATGTCGCGTACGTTATGGATACCCGGGAGGCGGGTAAGGCGACGGTAAACGAGGTTCCAGTGGTGCGAGACTACGCTAATGTGTTCCCGGAGGAGCTTCCTGGAATACCTCCGGAGCATCAGGTAGAGTTCAGGATCGACCTAGTTCCTGGTGCGGCTCCGATAGCCAAGGCGCCCTATCGGTTGGCTCCTCCCGAGATGCAGGAGTTGTCTACGCAGCTGCAGGAGCTGCTAGACAAGGGATTTATTCGACCGAGCAGTTCACCTTGGGGAGCCCCGATCCTGTTTGTGAAGAAGAAGGACAGGTCGCATCGGATGTGTATTGATTATCGGGAGCTGAATAAGGTAACAGTGAAGAACCGTTACCCACTCCCGAGGATTGATGACTTCTTTGATCAGTTGCAGGGAGCATCTTGGTTCTCCAAGATCGATTTGCGTTCAGGTTATCATCAGATGAGGATCAGAGAGGAGGATATACAGAAGACCGCATTTCGGACGCGTTACGGCCACTATGAGTTCGTGGTGATGTCGTTCGGGCTCACCAATGCTCCTGCCGCGTTCATGGACCTCATGAACCGCGTATGTAGACCGATGTTGGATCGGTCTGTGATAGTTTTCATTGATGATATCTTGGATTATTCCAAGACGCAGGAGGAGCACGAGGAGCATCTGAGAGAGGTTTTGGAGACCTTGAGGAGGGAGAGCTTGTACGCCAAGTTCTCCAAATGTGAGTTTTGGTTGCGCGAGGTGCAGTTTCTTGAGCACCTCGTCAACCAGAACGAGATTTCAGTAGACCCGGCCAAGGTGGAGGCCGTGATGAGATGGGAGGTTCCGAAGTCTCCATTCGAGATTCAAAGTTTCCTGGGATTAGTGGGCTACTATCGGAGATTCATTCAGGACTTCTCCAAGATAGACGTACCCCTGACGCGGCTGACTAAGAAAGTCGTGGTCTTTCGATTGGGGCCTGAGCAGCAGACAACATTTGAGGTTCTGAGACAGAGATTGTGCGAGGCGCCAATCTTAGCCCTGCCAGAGGGCGTAGAGGATTTTGTGGTATATTGTGACGCGTCCATTTCGGGGTTCGGCACGGTGCTGATGCAGAGAGGTCATGTCATTGCCTACGCTTCGAGGCAGCTGAAGCCTCACGAGGCCAACTACTCGACGCACGCTTTAGAGTTGGGGGCGGTGGTCTTCGCCCTCAAGATTTGGCGACATTACCTCTATGGGGTTCGGTGTATCATTTACACTGACCACAAGAGTTTGAGGTACCTCATGGATCAGCCGAATCTGAACATGAGGCAGCGTCGGTGGCTCGATGTGGTGAAAGATTATGATTGTGAGATCCTTTACCACCCGGGGAAGGCCAATGTGGTGGCCGATGCGCTTAGCCGCAAGGCGGCGCCGATCAGGGATATTTGCTTGCGGATGACAGTGGTGACCCCGCATTTGGAGCGGATTCGGGAGGCCCAGCAGGAGGCCATGAAGGAGGAACATCGGAAGAGTGAGCGCATAGTGGGTCAGGTTTCCTCCTTCGATTATGATAGCAGGGGATTATTGTCATTACACCGCAGGGTGTGGGTGCCGTACCTCAGAGGCGTGCACCAAGTCTTGATGGAGGAGGCGCACAAATCTCGCTTCTCCATTCATCCCGGGGCGACGAAGATGTATAGGGATCTTCGTCTGGACTATTGGTGGCCCTGCATGAAGCGGGATGTGGCTTGGTACGTCGAGTGGTGCTTGACCTGCAGGAAGGTCAAGACCGAGCATCAGAGACCGCACGGCAAGATGCAGCCGTTAGATATCCCGTTGTGGAAATGGGAAGATATTACGATGGACTTTATCACAAAGCTACCCAGGACCGCGCGGGGAGTGGATTCTATATGGGTCATCGTGGACCGGTTGACCAAGAGCGCCCATTTTATCCCAATTCAGGAGAGCATCTCGGCCAAGAAGTTGACTGACATTTATATCAGGGAGGTAGTGGCGCGGCACGGGGTGCCCGTATCAGTGATTTCAGACAGAGATGTGCGATTTACTTCCAGGTTTTGGAAGAAATTCCATGACGAGTTGGGTACTCGTCTGCATTTCAGCACAGCTTTTCACCCGCAGACGGATGGTCAGAGCGAGTGAACCATCCAAACGTTGGAGGATATGTTGCGGGCATGTGTTCTGGATTTCGGAGGTAGTTGGGATACCTACCTAACGTTGGTGGAGTTCTTATATAATAATAGCTATCATGCAAACATCGATCGTCCTCCCTTCGAGATGTTGTATGGAAGGAGGTGCAGGACCCCGATATGTTGAGGAAAGGTTGGCCAGAGAGTCATGGGAAGCACCGAAGTGGTGCTCCAGACGACAGAGAAGATCCAGCAGGTCCGGAGTAGGCTCCAGACTGCCCATAGTCGGCAGAAAAGTTATGCCGACAAGCACCGTTCAGACTTGGAGTTCCAAGTCGGGGATATGGTTCTCCTGAAGGTGTCGTCGTGGAAAGGCATCATCTGATTCAGGAAGCGAGGCAAGTTGGGCCAAAGGTTCATCGGGCCATTCAGGGTTATAGCCCGGGTGGGCAAGGTGGCGTATAGGTTGGATCTGCCAACCGAACTCATCCAGATCCACAACACTTTCCACGTCTCTCAATTGCGGAAGTGTTTGGTAGATGACTCGGCAGTGGTGCCTTTGGAAGATATTCAGGTCGATGACAGTCTGAATTACATCGAGCGGCCTGTGGCGATCCTCGACAGGAAGTCGAAGGATCTAAGGAACAAGAGGGTGGAACTCGTGAAGGTGCAATGGCAGCACCGAAAGGGATCGGAGTGGACTTGGGAGCCGGTGGAGGATATGATGGAGCATTACCCCGAGTTGTTTCAGGATCGAGCAACAGACTTCGAGGACGAAGTCTGAAATAAGTGGGGGAGATTTGTAGCACCTGGTTCCTGGTACGTATTTCTTGTGGCTAATATTTTAATTTTATGCATTATTGCCTTGGACTCGGCGAGTTGAAGGACCATCTCGTCGAGTAGGAGCCAGATAAGGCACGGGGTTTGAACTTTGTACTCGGCGAGTCGGTCCCCGGACTCGGCGAGTAGACCGTGTTTGGACAAAAACCCTAATCCGGCCGTTTGCACCCTATTTAAACGCTCTAACTTGGCCTCTTCGGTCCCTAACACTTCCAGAGAGCTGTAGAGAGAAACCCTAACCCCCATATTGTTCTTAAGAGTGATTTTGGCCTTGTGGAGAAGGATTGGAGCTTAGAGAAAGGAAGAAGAGGTTGAAGTATGCAAGGAGGGGAGGTAGATCCGGGATCTACACTGTGAGAAGCTTCCATTCAGGTAGAAAAGTTATTACCTTGATCATTAGTTCATTAGATCCCCTTTTTGTCCCAAATTAATGGTTTCAAGCCCTAAAACTTTAAATTCCATGTGTTTATGCTTTAAGTTCTGAAAGGACTTCAGATTGGGACCTTATGGACATCCTAGAAGTATAAAGTCTCTGTGGTTGGGGTTATTGAGGTCCCTATTGAGTATATGACCCCTTAAGAAGCTTGGAATTGCCTTCTTGAGCTCATAGGGCCATGCATGCACATAAAGTTTGCAACTTTACGTGATAAGCTTGCCCTAGGAGCTTAGATCTATGGGTTAGAAGCGTTGCATGTCTCAGTTTTGGTCTTTATGGGAAGTGGGTCGTAGGAACTCGGCGAGTCCCAAAGTGGAACTCGACGAGTTCTATGAAGATGGTCTTAGACTCGGTGAGTTGGTAGAACAACTCGACGAGTCCTATGAAGATTGCCTGGAACTCGCCGAGTTGTTCTTCAAACTCGGCGAGTCATATGAACTTTCATTGAGTAAGAAGGGATTTAAGTGTTGAAGGTCCAACCCTTCGTATCTGCACGAGGGGTCAACAGGGTAACGTAGTCCCAAAACCCCAAATCCTCTTGCGGATGTTCTGGTGAGGATTAGGAGCGAGTGGGGGACCTGCTCGTGGAACTCGGCGAGTTGCACTCGGACTCGGCGAGTCGGACCACGAGTCGGTTCCATAGTCCCGAGTAGTGAGTCAAGGGTGACTCAGTAAGTGGAAAGAGGGACTTGGCGAGTATGACCGGGTTAGTAAGAGAAGGACTCGGCGAGTCTGTGCCACGACTCGACGAGTCCAGTCAATTGGAAGTTGACTTTGACCAAGAGTTGACCTTGGACCAGGGATGGGTCAGTCAATTGACCTAAGGGTATTTATGAGTGGCAATCTATGTTTATGGGTTTGTAGCCGGAGGATTACCGGTGCAGCAGCCAGACGTCTAGCGGTCAGACCTTCGGTAACTACTCTTTGAGGTGAGTTTCCTTCCAGTAGTAACGGGTCTAAGGCACCAAGGTCGGCCCGTATAGACGAGATGTTAGTATTAGAGTGTGGGTCGAGCCCGTATCTCTTGGTTGAGTTGATTATGATATATGCCAGTATGATAGAATTGTCTATACTTGTTATCTGTGTGATAATTGTATATTATGGGTTAGCAGTTGAGTGTGGGCGAGGCCCGTATCTCTCTGAAAGTGGAGTGTGGGCGAGGCTCGTATCTCCCAGATAGAGGAGTGTGGGCGAGGCCCGTATCTCCCAGATAGAGGAGTGTGGGCGAGGCCCGTATCTCCCAGCTAGCAGAGTGTGGGCGAGGCCCGTATCTTCATGAGTGTGGGCGAGGCCCGTATCTCCTAGTTGTTCATTGTATGTTTGTATGGTATGAGGTATTATGGGAGAACTCACTAAGCTTCGTGCTTACAGTTTTCAGTTTTGGTTTCAGGTACCTCTTCTTCGAAGGGGAAGGAGCTGGCGTGGTAGCGGCCCATCACACACATGCCTCGTATTCCGCACTATGAGATCTTCTTGGGGATTTGTACTCTGAAATTTATTATATTTTATGAAAAATTTTCCAGACATGTGATATCTTTTATGAAATGTTATGATCGGTGAACGTTTTATTTCTAATGTTTTACTAAGTATATGTTTTAAAAATGAAAATTTTGCTCGTATTTTTGGGACGTTACAGAAGAAGAGAGAGAGAGAAAGAGAGAGAGAGAGAGAGAGAGAGATAGAAAGAGAGTTGCATGGATGTATGGGATGTTGCATGGGAATCCACAAGGTAATGAGGAGGTGGCTAACCCTACTTATTTCACTAGTTTTTTTTTCTTCTTGGGCCGAGAAAAGAGAAAATATATAAGAAGATTTTTGGGCCTTGCATGCTTAAGCCCATATCATGATCTAATTAGATGATTTTTGGCCCAATTAGTCTTGGGAGAGGGTTCACGGCCTAAATAAATCAAGTATAAGTTTTTATGGTCCATTAGGGCTAATTAGGTTAGTTATGGCCCAATAAGGTCCATTAAGGTAATTTATTTCATTCTAGGCCCAAAATATCAAAATAAATGGAAGTGGGTCCAATTAGAGCCCATTTAAGAGTTCTAAGCCCAAGATAGTCAAATTGGAAACTTATTGGCCCATTAGGCCCAATAAGGAAGTCCTAGTTTAAAATGGACTTAAACTGGGATTTCTAGGGTTTCCAATTCTTTGTTGACTATTTGATGTGCTTGTATAAAGTGCTTGATGGGTGTTTTGCTGTTATTGAATAAACATCGTACATGCTTTCACATTTTTGGTTCACATTTGTTATCATTGTTGTTGTTATAAAGCATCAAAATTCCTAGTTGTGACATAGGGTTTGCACCCTATTTAAGCAACATTATGGGCCTTTATTCCGGCCTCCATCACCTCCAAAGCATTAATACCGAAACCCTAATCCTTCATAAGTGAACTTTAGCTTTCTTGGTTATTTTGAGTGTTATTTGGTGTATCTTGAAGCTAGTGGAAGATAGAAGACTCAAGGGAGAAGGAGTAGATCCATGAACTACACCCCATTTGCCATCTTTTCTGGTAATCAAGCTTCCAACTTGATCTTCTTTCGCTTAGATCTATTTGCCCCCATATTAAGAAGGTTTTGGCTCAAAAACCTTGGTCCTTGGTGTTGGGACGTCCCAAGTGGTTCATAACTCAGATCTAGGTCCTAGGAAGGGTTACTTGGCATAAAGGTGCAAACATTATGGCCATGAGAGCCCCATGCATATTGTAGACCTCATTTTTGGGTCTTTTGATCTTAAGGACCCATGCATGGATGTAAAGTTCTTAACTTTACTTGTTATATCAACCCTAAGAGGCCATATCTACCCTTTGGATGAGATGAGCTCAACATAAATCGAGTTTATGGTCATAGACTTTAGGGGACTCGGCGAGTCGTTCTTGGGACTCGGCGAGTCGTTCTTGGGACTCGGCAAGTCGGGGATTGGCTCCCCAACCTTTGCTATTTCTGAGGAATCTGGTTGAGTCTAGAATAGGGACTCAACAAAATGGACGTGATTAGGGACCTGGAAATCATCGGACTCTGCGAGTGTGTGAGCAACTCAATGAGTCCAAGGCAATCTCCCAACCCATGAAGACGGACTCGACGAGTTGTTCATATAACTCAGCGAGTCATAGACTGGACACATTCATATGATGAAGATGAACTTGATGAGTTAAATGATGAACTCGGTGAGTCGGTTGAAGATAGTCCTGATGTTATGGTTGAAGGAGAACTCGTCGACTTCTTGCTAGACTCGACGAGCAGAGTCGAGGATGGAGTCATTTCGAAAGGATAGGGACTCGACGAGTTGGTGGACTAACTCGGCGAGTCAAGTAAACTGGAGGTTGACTTTGATCAGGACATTGACTTTGGCCAACGGTAAAATGGTCATTTTACCCTAAGAGTAGTTATCAGTTTTTGACTAAGTGTCCTTATGGAATTTATAGTCGGGGACTCACCGGAACAGCTGGCGGGGATTTCTCGTTCAGATTTCAGCAGACAATCAACTTTACGATGTGAGTTTTCCTTCGATAGGAATGGGTCTAAGGAACCAATGTCGGCCCGTTTAAGTAGTTATAGTATGTCGGGGTTAGCCCGATGCAGTTTATATCTTTCCGGACTTCGGTCCGATGTCGGGGTGGTCCCGAAAAGTAGTCACGAATGCTTGATGTCTTTGTGATACACGCATGTTTATGTTATGTGTTATATGTTCCGGACTCTGTTCCGATGTCGGGGTGAGCCCGATTCCCGATGCGGTCGGATGCCGAGATGAGCCCGATGTTGGACAGGAGTCCGATGTCAAGTAAGCCGATGCTGGGATTTGTCCCGATGCAGTTGGGAGTAGTCCCAGAGTTATGTTAGTTGTTATATGCCAAGTGTATGGTATGTGGTAGTTTGGGGGAGCTCACTAAGCTTCGTGCTTACAATTTCGGTTTTGGTTGTAGGTACTTCAGCTAGTAAGGGGAAGGGCTCGGGTTGATGGCATGGCAAACACAACAGTTCTTTAGCCTGGGAGATTACTCTGATATTTCATATAAGATTGTGATATGTTGACAGATATTATGACATTTTAGACACATGAGTTATGATTTGATATTATGGTGATGATGTTTATGTTTATTAACTGATTTTGAAAACGAAATTTTTGGACCATATTTTTGGGATGTTACAACCAGCTTTCCCATCAATATGTGTTGAGATTCTTTACTTTCAGTTTCTTTCTTCTCTCTAATCTTTGTATGTTTTTAGTACATTTTTGTAATCAATCTATGTATTTATATTGATTTTTTATGCCCCTCATTATGTCTATTTATTTACATTTTCCTACCAAAATCCATGTGTGACATCCCCAACTTCACGACCAAAAAAGACAGATTTCGTTTATGCTTTTAAAATAAAATCAGAGTAATCTTTCAAAAAGTATTGCGGAATTTGTCCCCAAAACAAAATATAATAAAAATATTTATCAAAACATTTCTTAAAGAAATGTATTTTCATTTCATTACAAAACTCGGGATGTCCACATCGATACAGACCAAAAGCATAAATTGAACAATATAGGCCTTTCAACAGTTATTTACATCTATTGGCCTATAATCCAAAATCCATCGGCATCATCCAAATATTCTCTTGTTCCACTACCTATAATACAGAAAGATGAGTGGGTCAGGCTCGGGAGCCTGGTGAGCATATATGATGTTCAACCCACAAATAATAATAAATTTTTTAATTTCATTAGCCAATAATAAATTTATTAATTTCATCAACCAACAATAACCCTGATTACCCTTTCCCGTTATCCTCACTTTACGTCCCTAAACACTTATCCTAAGGGACCTAGCCTAAAGATCATAATCGGGATGGACACTACGGCTAAGGGGATTCCTCAACCATACATGTCCTTAAGGCAACCATGAGGGGGATGGAGTACACCAATGAACATCTAGTTCACCAACACCTACAGATCGCTAGCCTTCTAGTGTTCCACTGGACTGTCTAGAAATGTCTGTGGTCGTCATCTATACTCCGCTAGATGACTACAACATCAACAACAACATCGAGGTCTCTCATCATTTTAACACACATCAACTATTTCATCTACCCAGGTTTTACCCAACATATTTGTAGATAAAAATACATATACAGTTTAAAACTTGTATAAAACATTTATTCAGCACCCATCTAAAATAAACAAACAATATAATTACACATAGCACGTATTTTATAGAAAATACTTCATATCTATGTGTAAGATGAAAGTGACTACACACTCACATGATTTAACGATAATCGAGCAACACTTCGTTTCTTAAAATGATCATTTCCGATGAAACCGGGAGCTTTAATGAAAAAAAATCGGGCCTTGCAAAGGTTGAGCTTCAAACCGAAAAGATAAATTTCTCGGGTTCTTTGGGTACTTCGAAGCGTTCTTTGGGTGTTGGGTATGATATTGGGGCTTCGGGGGGTTATAAGGAAGTTTAGGGAGGTGAAAGAAGTGAAAGAGGATGAAAAATGGTGTAAAAGTGGTGTAGGAACCGGGAGGGTTCGCACCTCCTTTTATACCCTGCGAGGTTCGGATCCGAGGGAAGGAGGGAGGACATGTGGCATCTTCGCAGGCAAGGGGGAGGGCTACGCGTCGGACAGGAGGCGAGACACGCGTCTCGGTTCGGATGCCTCCACCGCGATGACACGCATCAGATCGCAATTGGGCCGCGCATTCGGATGAATCAGCAGGTGGACACGGGGCAGGCTCGCATGCGAGGCGACGTGGCCGAACCCTGGCCTTGTGCATGCGAAAATTCTCGGTTTTTGTGCCCCGATTTTCAAAAATTCATAGTTTTCGCATACGAGCTCCTTTTTTGACGTTCTATATACTCTACAACTTTCGTTTAGACTCCGCCGACTAATTTTGAATTTATTTTTAATATTATTATTTTTAACAGACCGGGACAGGAAAATCCGTTTAAAATTCATAACTTCTTCATCCGATGTCCGTTTTCGTCTGGCTTTTTACCGTTATACTACTATTGACGAGACCTTCGACTCTCATTTAGGTTGTGTCAGCTAAAAGTCACTCGATCTAAATTTCGAGTTTTTAGTTGTCTACTGCTAAGCTGAAACTTAAAAAATCATAATTTCCTCATACGAAGTTAGATTCGGGCATTCTTTTTATGCACGCTCTCGGTTTACCGAACACTACGACTTTCGTTTAAATCGCTAAGGCTAAAAAGCACTTTATCATAAATTCATTTGTTACGTCACACAACGTCATGCCGTTTTTTTCGCGAAACTTCGACAGGTCATAACTTCTTCGTTATAACTCGGATTTCGGTATTCTTTATATATTCGGAATCCTTATTTCAACCACTACAACTTTCTTCATAGATATAGTTGAATACAAGTGATAACAAGTTGATTCGACTCATAAACTTCAGATAATTTATTCAAGATCTAAGAGGCTTTAAATAGCGATTACACATAAACAAAACCGGAAAAAGCTAAGAAATCAAACAAACTACCATATCCCTAATTCTCTGTTCAACGCAAGAAAGATAAGGTAAGAAGATATGACTTGGTAAAAGGGATTACCAAGTCGCATGGACAAATGACATAGGCCTTATTAAACGGACTCAAATAAACGTAGGCTAACCCAATCATAAGATCATCCCAATAAATTCCTTCCCTTAAACAAGTAAGCATTAAGCTTCTTGTTTAACATCTTGCACTCCAATTTCCTTCCTGATCATCTCAAATGCATTCAGCGACAATGGCTTAGTCATGATGTCTGCTAGCTGCTCTTTTGTTCTACAGAATTTTAGTTGGATGATATCTTTATTCACCAATTCTCTGATGAAATGAAAACGACGTCTATATGCTTTGTTCTTCAATGCATTACTGGGTTCTTTGACAGCTTTATGGCTGAACAGTTATCACACATAACCTTCAATGTTCCAGTTTTTTCTTTAAGTTCTTTGAGTAACCCTTTCAGCCATACATAAAGACATGCACATGTTGTAGCCGCAACATATTCAACTTCCTTTGTTGACAAGGTGACCACTTCTTGCTTACGTGAGCTCCAACATATTGCAACTCTACTGAACAAGCATAAATAACCAGAAGTGCTTTTTCGGTCCTCTAGATCGCGTGCATAATTGCTATTAGTGAACACCCTCAACTTCTGACTTTCATCCTTCCCATAGTGCAACCCATAATTTATAGTAGGGATGAGCATCGGAATCGGGTACCCGCTTTTGGAACCGGAACTGCCGGTTTTGGAATTGGAACCGCTTAAAGCGGTCCCGGTTCCTAAAGTTACGGAACCGCCTTAAGCGGTTCCGGTTCCGGTTCTCGTTTTTTCGAAACCGCTACCCGCCAGAACCGATATATATATATATATATATATATATATATATATATATATATATATATATATATATATAGGGGACGGTTCACTTGATATTAAAAAAAAAGTAGAGATCTTGAGATTAAACCTCAGCCACATATTTCGCATTTGCCGCTCTAATGCTCCAGTGTACTAGCAGCAACGACGTATGCCTAATCATAAATGATTATATGGCAGAGAGGTATAATCATAAAGGATTATACATGTTTATACGTATATGCATAATCATAAATGATTATACATATATGTCTGTTCACAAATTGAGTAATCATAAATGATTATTATAGTTAGTCGCAGAAGAGGTGGTGGTGACAGAGGTGGCTGTGGTATAAGTAATGGAGGTGACAATGGTGGGGTCGACTGGTGTCAGAGGTGGTGGTGGCGGTAGCGGTTACGGTGGTGGGGATGGTGGCGGAGGAGAAAGGAACGGGTGGCACTGTGTAATCATTTATGATTACACCAGACCTGTCGCGCCGGTATGCCAAAGGGTTAGAGCGGCAGATGTGAAATATGTGGCTATGGTTGAATCTCGAGATCTCTATTTTATATTTAATCTCAACGGAACCTACCTCTCTCTCTCTCTCTCTCTCTCTCTATATATATATATATATATATATATATATATATATATATATATATATATATATATATATATATATATATTGGGAAAAGATCAAATAAGAACACACAAAAGGTTGAGAACGCGAGAACAGTTCTGGACCAATCAATATATAAGGGCATATTAGTAATTATATATTTTAATTAAATTAAAATAAAATAAAATCAATCAAATTCCCTTAAATTTAGGATCAGTTACCAAAAAAGAAGGAAATATTTGATTTTTTATTTTTCTTATTAATGAAATATAAAAAAACATTTTTATCAAAAAAAATTAAAAAATTAAAAAAAAAATCTCCTGATTCACCTCTTTTTTTTTTTCAAAAAAATTAATAGAAATCCAACCCCGAATCAATACATTTGTATTCATAAACAATTTTTTTTTCAAAAAAACTAATACTACTACAATCACAAATGAATACATACCAATTTACAAGTAATCCAATTCGTTTCTTTTAATCAACCGAAAATAAAATGGGTGTAAAAATTATCATTTCTTCATAAAAGAATACCTTTGATCATAAATAATTACACTTATTCACACATGATTACACTGCTATTTACAAATGAATACATTGTTATTAGCAAATGAATACCTTGGTATTCACAAATGAATAAAAGAATACCTCTAATCATAAATAAATACACTCATTCGCACATGATTACACTGTTATTCACAAATGAATACATTGTTATTAACAAATGAATACCCTGCTATTCACAAATGAATACCTCTCTCACGCATTTCATCAAACAGCTTATGTGCACAACTTTTTACCTTGAATCTGATTATAGCTTTGTGTGGCTATCTCTTCCATCAATTATAAGGGCTGGTATGAGATCAATTAGAACCAAGAAGTATAGGGTTGGTGTGAAAATGAAGAACAGTGGTCTAGAATTCACCTAGAAAAATGAAGAACAAGGAAAGTTAAAATGAAAGTGGCAAACCGAGGAGAGCTTTCTGGGGCGTGTGTAATGATGCTCTTAATAAATCGACTTACATGTGTAGTTATGATGTTTATCACAAGAAATCGGTGAATCAACAAAGATGGAGTGACGTTGATGATATCCTCCTGGAGCAACCGAATTGTTACAGGTTGTGTGTTGATTATGTGAAAATGGTAGGCTGAAGTCGATGTGGCGTAGTCTGCGTAGATGGGTAGCGATGGTGCGATGGAGTGTAGTTAAGAAGATGAAAGTAGATGCGTGATGAAGATGAATGATTTCTTGGTTCTAATTCATCTCCATTTACACGCCCCAGAAAGCTCTCCCTAGATTGAATAATTCTCTGTTTTTTTGGTTCTCCCCTATGTCTGCCCATTTAAGAGAAAATGAAATCTATTGTTGTTGAAATCATGAAGATCCAAAGAGGGAAGCATCCATGTGAATGACCACGTTTAGACTAAGGAGGAGGCTCGATGGTGGCTGTGCGATGGTTGACAATGGAGGATGGCAGAAAACGATGAACGAAAACAATTGTGAAGAAGGTGGGGGTGTGCGCTGATTTTTTTCAAAATAATTAGATTATGGTTTTCTAGTTAAGTAGAGAGAGAGAGAGAGATAGAGAAATTATAGGAATTTCTATTTAATTAAATTATATGGATTTCCTATTGTACCCTTCTTGCCATTTCAAAGTTACATATTTAGCACATCAGTTTTATAAATATTCATAAATGATCCATTTAATAATAGTCATAGATCTAATTATTTACAAGGTTGTGATCTGTTCTCGCGTTCTCAACCTTTTAGGTGTTCTCATTTATATATATATATATATATATATATATATATATATATATATATATATATATATATATATATATATATAATTTCATATAAACATGTGTGTTACTTAGACCGATTTAGAATATATTGGTCCGATTTTGTCCGTCTTTGGTCCGAATTGATTTGATTTGGATCGAACTAAATTGCGGTTTTATCAACAAAAGTTAAAAAAAATTAATGTAACCGGGTCACCCACTCCTGGAACCGGAACCGCCGGCTCCGGGACTAGTTCCAAACATTTAAGAATTGCCTAGAAAGTTAGAACCGTCGGTTTCGGTTCTAACTTTCTAGGAACCGCCGGTTCCGGTCCCGGTTCTCGCCAAATGAAGCGAGTACCCGCCTATGCTCATCCCTAATTTATAGTTCCCTTTATATACCTTAATACTCGCTTTGCCACAACCATGTGTTCCTCTTTTGGTTTTGACATAAATCTAGCTAACAAGCTGACGACATACATCAAATCTAGACGTGTCACTGTTAAGTACATGAGACTTCCTATGAGACTCATATACTTGGTGTTGTCCACGTCCTTCCCTGCTGTAAGCTTCATAAGTTTTGTACTCGGAACAATTGGATTCTTCACCCCGTTTGCTTCCCACTTTCTGAAACGCTTTAGGACTTCTTTTGCATATTGTGATTGACACAATGTGATACCTTCTAAATTCTGGTTAACTTCCACTCCAAGAAAAAATTTCATCTTCCCTAGATCGGTCATTTCAAATTCACGTTGCATAGATTTTTTAAATGACTCACACATCACTGGATCGTTCCCAGCATAAATTAAATCATCAACGTATAAGCCAACAATGATGACCTTATCATGCACCTTCTTTACAAATAGTGTGTGATCATGACTACTTTTCTTGAACCCTTCACATATGAAATAACCTTCTATCCAATTAAACCAAGCTCAGGGAGCTTGCTTTAATCCGTACAGTGCACGCTTTAACATGTACACCTTAGCTTCTTCTCCTTTCTTTATGAACCATTTTGGTTGAGTGACATGAACTACCTCATTGAGCTCACCATTTACAGGGGCGAACAGTTCATTATAATCTACACCTTCGCGTTGGGCATATCCTTTGACTACTAATCTGGCTTTGTATTTGTCAACCTTTCCAAGTTCATTGAGTTTTGTCTTATATACCCATTTTACCCCTATAGGTTTGGTTCCAGTTGGAGGGTCAACTAATTCCCATGTATGGTTTCTTTCTATAACAGCTATCTCAGCATTCATTTCTTGTACCCATTTGTCATCTTTGCAGGCTTCTTCATACGTTACCGGATCATCTGTGGCACTATACATAGCGAGACCGGCTTCGTCTTCATTGAACATGTCTTGATCTGTGTGATACTCATTCATCCACACAGGTGGTCTTCGAGTACGAGTGGATGTCTCAGGTTGTGAAGTTAATGTGCTTTGATCCCGCACATCTCCTGAAGTAGCCGAGATAGCCGAGACAGAGCTGTTAGGATCTTCATGTGTATTTTCAGTTTGGGACATTCCTTGAACTGGTGTGCTTGCTTCAATTTCAGAGTCTTGTGTTGAGTTTGGAGGACTTTGTAGTTCTTCTGAATTATCATCCTCATGTTGATTTTCTTGTACTTGTTCATCATCTTCTACAATTAGCTCTTGTACTTTCTGGTTCTCCTTAGACCAATCCCAAGCCGATTCTTCACTAATACCTAGAAATACACACTTAAGGCTTCTTGCATCTAGTTTTGTTCGTAATTGAGCAGGTATATGGGCATACCCTATACATCCAAATACCTTAAAATGTTGAACACTTGGTTTTAACCCTGTCCAGAACTCCTCTGGTACCTTTTCATCAAGGCTCCTGCTTGTACACATGTTTAATACATGACATGACCATCTTGCTGCTTCCGGCCAAAAATATGTAGGCATAGTTTTTTCTAATAACAAGCATCGAACCATGTTTATTAAGGTCCGATTTCGTCGCTCTGCAACCCCATTTTTATGTGGGGTGTAGGCGGCTGTAAGTTGTTTTTTAATGCCTTGAGCTTCACAAAACTCATTGAAAACATTTGAAGTGAACTCACCACCCCTGTCACTTCTCAAACACTTGATATTCATGCAAATTTCCTTTTCTACAGATCTTTTAAAACTCTTAAACAGCTCAAAACTTTCATTTTTCCGAGACAGAAAATAAACCCAGGACTTTTGCGTGTAGTCGTCGATGAACACAAGTATGTACCTCCTTCCACTGGTTGAGGCAGGAGTGATGGGACCACATAAGTTTGTGTGTATCAACTGCAGTTTCTTTGTAGCATGCCAGTCACTCTTCTTGGGTATTGCCTCCTGTGACATCCCCAAAATCTCGGTCAGAAAAGACCGATTTTCATTTATGCTTTTAAATAATTTCAGAGTAAATCCTTTTGATTTGAAAGAGTTGCGGAATTTGTTCCCAAAAACAAAACATGATAAAACAATGTTTACCAAAGCATTTCATAAAAGAAATGTATTTTCATTATATAATAGAAACTCGGGGTGTCATGTTCCGATACAGACCAATAAGCATAAACGATAACATTACAAGTCATTCAACAAATATATATACATATACAGACTTGTAAACAAAACAACTTGATGGTTCATCCATCTTATGCCCTCGCGCCATTTCCTGTAATACAAATAAATCTGAGTGGGTCAGGCTTGGGAGCCTGGTGAGCATATAGGGTTTTCAACCCATAATAAATAATTATATTTAATTTCCACCAACCAACAATAACCCAATTACCCATTCCCGTTATTCTCACTTTATGTCCCTAAGACAACTAACATAAGGGAACTAGTCTAAGAATATTTCATCGGAGCGACAACACATGCTTCGGGGGTTCCTCAGCAATATAAGTCAAATAAGGCAACCATGAGGGGGATGGAGTACAGCGAATGAACACCCAAGTTCATTAACACCTACAGGTGGCGAACCTGCTAACGTTTCCACAAGACTATCTAGAAAAGTCTGTGGTCGTCATCTAAACTCCGCTAGATGACTAAATCAAACAACAACGAGGCCTCTCATCTGTTTATTACACACCAACTATCTACCCATGTTCTACCCAACATATTAGTAGATAAAATATACATTTTTATACATAGTTTTGAAAACCTGTATAGCATGCTTTAATCAATACATATTTCACAAAACAGATGAGGCACACACACATAACACGTATTTCATAGAGAATAAATCATATCTATGAGATAGAAGAGAGTGAATATACATTCACACATATAACACAAAATATACACATAACACGTACTTCGTATAAAATACTTTATAATTATGCGTTTGAAGAAAGTGACCACACACTCACACCTATAAACAACAATATACTTAATACACTCAAACCATACTTGTATTATTATCGTGTTTATGAAAGGTAGTATACACTCACTTGATCAGAAGATGATCAGACATAACTACGACTTGCAGAAGTAGTAATCCTCAGCAGATCTGGAAGATCTTCACAAAAAATCGAACTTCTCGCGGACAGAGCTTCGGCTTGGGAATCGCACTTCTCGGGATCTTTGGGATCTCGGGACTCGCTTCGGGGCTCGAGAATAATACCGGGGCTTCGGGGTATTTCTGGCACGCAAATCGATGCAAAACGGGAGAGAGAAGAGAGAAAAATGCAAAAGAACTCGGCTGCCCTCGCATCCTATTTATAGGAGGCTGGAGCCTCGGAGTACGCGGGGCGTACTGCTCCGAAATCGTCACTGCTTACGTATCCGAAGTGCTCGAGTGCGAGTGTCGACATCCCTCGGTGTACGCGGGCATACACGAGTACGCGGGGCGTACTTCGGATCAGATCGGTGACTCCTTCGGATAATCATCCGAATTAAAGATTAAATTTAAATACAAATTATTTAATAATCTTCGGAAATTCATAACTTCTTCATACGAACTCCGTTTTCGACGTTCTTTATATCCACGCGAAGGTGAGACTACGCTCTACAACTTTCGTTTAGACTCCGTCGGCTAATTTTAACTTTATTTTTATTATCTATTTTTAATAGGCCGGGACAGAAAAACTTCGTTATAAATTCATAACTTCTTCGTTTGACGTCCGTTCTCGCCTAACTTTTCATCGCTTCGATACCAACAACGAGACCTTCGATCCTCGTTTAGATTGCTTCGGCTAAAAACCGCTCGATCTCAAATCGAGTATTTCGGGTTGCACACCGCTGAGCCGAAACTTCGATAAATCATAACTTCTTCATACGAAGTCAGATTTGGGCGTTCTATATATATTCGGAAACCTCGTTTCAACTACTACAACATTGTCCAAAGATATCAAGTTTATTTTACACTTAAATTTTGACGCTTATTTTTATTCTTAATTAATCAAACCACATAATTAAGCAATTAAGCACAAAACACATAATACTCAAATAATATATTTCTATTATTTCAAAATGGGTTACAAAGGTTAACCTAGACTATTACATTGCTAAAAATGGCAAACCCGGAAACACAGGCGTTACACCTCCCTGTGTTGTTTTCCAATAGCACAAATTTCACATACAACATGCTTTTCAACGACTGAGGGCAGTGCTTTCACCATTTGTTTGTACAACATGGTCCTAAGTGTCTTGTGGTTGACGTATCCAAATCTCTTATGCCAAAGTTAGGTCTTTGAATCATCTCTAACTTGTAGACATTCCAATTGTTGAGGTTGAAATGAAACATACAAGGGAAACATCCTGTTCTTTGTCATGTTGGGTGATATGATCAAACCCTTTTGAGGATGAAGACCATACAAATACCACCTTGAATGACAAAAGTTAAGGATTTTTCTTGAAGTTGTCTAACACACATGTGGTTTGATGTTACTAATGGTACATAGTAGACATTTGTTATCACCTGTGTCATACCATTCACAATGATACGGACATCACCCTTTCCTTTGACTTCCAACTTGTGGTCATTTCCTAGTCTGACCTTGTGTTGATATGTCTCATCAATATGAATGAACCACTCTTTGACTCTTGTCATATGATTTAAGCAAGCTGAGTCCAGAAACCAAAATGCCTCCTTATCATGCTTACCCCCTTTCATTGTTGCATTTAACATTTTGGTTTCCTTTTCGTATTCCTCAATATCAACAGAAGTCATCAATAAAATTTCTTCATTATCTTCAAATTCTGCATAGTTTACCTCTCAGATATCATTTGGACATTCATATTGGAAATGCCCTAATTGGTGGCATTTGTAACATTCAATCTGAGACTTGTCAAATGTTGGTCTGTTCTCGTTTTAGGATCTTCCTTGGCCACGTCCTCTGCCTCTGTTTGAGTTTCCTCTACCTCGACCTCTTCCACATCCTGTATTTTGATCGCTTTCAACTTTTAGGACTTGTTCATCGTTCACCTTTCTTCTGATTTTTTGTTCATGGATCAGCAATGTGCTTTGAAGTTCATCTACTGTCATGGTATCAAGATCCCTTGATTCTTCTATCGTACAGACCACGAAGTTGAAACTTTCTCGCATGGTTCTCAGTACTTTTTTTTACAATTTTCACATCAATCATATCTTCACCAGCATTCCACATATCATTCGAAATGATCATGACACGTCCAAGGTAATCGGTTGCTGTTTCTCCAACGTCTCGAAGTCTCTACGGAGTCATTGCAGTTGAGCTCGCTTTACCCTAGCATTACCCTGGTATTTAAGCCTCATAGCATCCCATATCTGTTTAGATGTTTGCTTCTGTTGGATTGTCTTTAAAATCGATTTGTCTATTGATTGGAACAAATAATTGCAGGCTTTTAGGTCTTTAAGCTTTTCCTCATAATTTTTTTGTTGAGTCGATGTTGCCTGCTCCCCTGGCCTGGTACCCCTCGTCTACTACTTGCCAATATTCTTTTGATCGGAGAAGAGTTTCCATTACCATGCTCCAATGATCGTATTCTCCGTCGAACTTAGGTACACTGGGACCATGAAACTGTCTTGTTTCTTCCCCCATAGCAACGATCTGTTGAGTATTCTTGTGAATGGGATTGTGCTCTGATACCACTTGTTGAATACAAGTGATAACAAGTTGATTTGACTCACAAAACTTCAGATAATTTATTCAAGGGCTAAGAGGCTTTAAATAGCCATTACACATAAACAAAACCAGAAAAAGCTAAAAAAATCAAACAAACTACCATATCCCTAATTCTCTGTTCAACACAAGAAAGATAAGATAAGAAGACATGACCTGGTAAAATGGATTAACAAGTCACATGGGCAAATGGCATAGGCCTTATTAAACAGACTCAAATAAACGTGGGCTAACCCAATCATAAGATCAGCCCAATAAATATCAGGTTCGTCTAACATTTATTTTTTGACGCTTATTTTTATCGTTAATTCATTAAATTATATTAATTAAGCATAAACAAATAATAATCAAATAATACATCTAATTATTTCAAAACAAGTTACAAAGGTTGGCCTAGACTATCACATTATCATTAATGTCTAGCCTAGAAGACTATCACATTATCATTAATGTCTAGCCTAGAATTTGAAACTGGTTATGCTAAAACCTGAACATAAAATAAGCACACATTGCAGTCAATTAATATCAATACAAGGTTCAGCCCTCATTCGAAAATTATTAGGGTAATTGTAAAAAGCATAAAACCGATTCAGATGAAGAGCGTTATCAATACGCAATGTTTTGTAAACGAAACGGGAAACGGAGCGGATGGTAGATAAATTAAGATGAAATTGGAAATAATTACTTCTTAAAACAATAGAAACTTGAATTTCGGTAGAGAACCCGAAGCGATATATAATAATACGAAAGGATACAACAACGAGACTATGAACTTGAAATCAATACGAAGTGAGTAATACCTCAGAAGAAAAGCAGGGCCACCGCCATTGATTGTATTGAAAAGTGGATTGAAATGGAAGGTTGCCGCCGGGAGATGCGAACGGCGGCAATTGGGAGACACTAAAAAGAAGTCATGATTGGCTGCTTTGCGAGGCTACCGGAAAAATCAAGATTCGCTCCAGTTATTAAATCGCCTCGTAGGTTTTAGGTGCAAATCTATCGTGTGCCATTTTTCAATGTCGATTGTCGACTATCTATATATATGTACGATATATTATATATAAGTCAAAACAATGTACACCAAGACATTTTCTTCTTGAATAGACATATGACATAAACGGCCCTCAATGTTTGATTTTAAATATATAAATCGCCCTAAGTCTTTGTTAATTGCAGTTTCATATTTCATAAACTAAAAAGTAAAAACATTAGTTACCAAAAGGCTAAACTATTAGTTATGAGCTTCTTGCAACAATGGAGCAATTTCAGGTAGAAAATCGAAAAAGTACATCAATTTCTGAAAAATGATTACCGAGAACAAAGGACTAGTCGGAGCTAATTGGCATTCGGTTGCAGTTGCAAGAAATATCCATCCTTTTATATCCTTTTTACGGATGCGTGTTCACAGGCTAGACCATTCAATTCATTGTTCTTCGATATCCATAGATAATACGTCTAAACAACGGACGAGTTTGAAATTTTTTCTCGATGCCTTTTATGGATGGTTTGGCAATGATAATGGCAGCGGGTTGTAGGTCAGCTAAGGGATTGTCACAGCACCCACATTGGTGCTCTCAATAAATTTGCAAAGTGTCACATAGGTTAAATGACGTAATTGTAAACTTGCAACTGCAATAAGACTTGCAACCTAATTATACCGAGACCATCCTTTAGAATAGACAAATGTCAATAATTAAGTTACTTGATATATTTAGTTTGATCAATAATTTGAAAGAGCCTTGAAATTGCATTGACGTACGTGTTTATTGCAAACAATGATCTGGCATAACTTAGAGACTATTGGTATGGATGGTCTAAGAAGAACTTTTATCTTATTGATAAAACATGATTCTTCTATATTTATTTTATCCTATATTTATTTTATGAAGATATTGGGCAGAAGATAGGCTGAAAAGGCAAGAAAGCAAGTGAAATTCGTAGAAGATGCTCAGGCCCAATGGGAAAAATCAAGGTATCAAGGTACTTGTTCGTGATGAGTCACATGTCGAGTCCACATGGGGCAATGCTCAAAAACAGTTTTAAATAGAAGAAACAACTAGTTTCTAACTCAGTGATATCCAATATTGTCCTCCATCGGTTCAAATCTCATTAGATACATATTTAGATTTAGGAATAAAAATAAATGGGTTATTAAACATAATAGAACATGAAAATTTTACGTTTGGTTTTAAATGACCATTTAACTTTCTTTTATACCTGTCAAACCATTAAACTCAAACATTACCTGTCTAAAACACCATTTTTTTTAAAATTATCAGGATTTCAAGTTACATTTGTTTATGTGTACATTGACTTCTTATAGTCAAAGGTTTTCATAGCCATGTGGATGCCACATGGAGTTTTACAATGAAGAACCATCATCAATCTCACCACCACCTTTTGTTTCCTCCCACTACCATCGCCACCATCCATCCATCCAATGCAAAATCATTATATAAATAATCATTAAGTTTCTAAATTCAATATATTAATTACTTAAATAAATTTGAGAAAAAAAAGGTAAAATGGTAGCACGATGCCGGTAAATTCACCACTAAACCTTAAACATTGATCGTCGAACAAAACTCTTCGTCCACTCACCTGCAAATGCTAAAGCTTTTTCCCCGGCGGCGACAGGACCTCACAGACAAAACCGACCACCAATCCTCTTTATATTCCATCATCTAACAAAATCTCATTTTGAAGACAACCCGCATTTTTCCCCAATCCTGAAAACTATAAACACCCAAAATCAGAACAACAAGAAGCTCAAAGGAAATGCATCGAACAAGAAACCCCACAACATGATCGATGGCATCCATAGTCAAACCTTGAAAAGTACATCCCCTTTCATCTTGATTTTGCACTAGATGGATGGTGGTGGTGGTAGTGGGAGGAAGCGAAAGATGGTGGTGAGATAGATGATGGTTCTTCAATGTCAAAGTTCTAGTAGACATCCATATGGCTATGAAAACCTTTAACTATAAGAAGTTAATGTACACATCAACAAATGTAACCTGATAATTTTAAACAAAATGGTGTTTTAGACAAGTAATTTTTTAGTTTAATAGTTTAACAGGTACAAAAGTTAATTGATCATTTAAAACGTAAAAGTTACATGTGTTGTAATGTCAATAACCCAATAAATTTGTTTAAAAAAAAGAAAGCTAAAAAAATGGTCAAGAAGCTCTAAGACAATAATGAAAAAAGATGTAAAGGTTCAAAGACAGATCGATAAAGTTATTGAAAATATACTCTTTTTATCTCTCACCTCACTTAAAAGAATTGGTATCTAAGGGTATAAAACAACCGGGTGGATGAGGTCAAAGATGGTGTTGTATTGAAAGTTGGTGGTAGACCTTGCAATTTGTGTCATGAAAACGTGTTAGCCACGAATTTGACACGATACAATTATACAATGAGAACTCAAATTTTAAAGGGGTATTCGTGTCGTGTCTCTCACAAATTCGTATCTTCATGTCAGAAATTGTCAGGTCTAGTTGGTGGCTCGATTCAAGACTTCTTTTACGCATTATGAAGCTTTCTTTTGATGAAAATAGCCTTTGAAATCTCTACCACTAAAAAATTCTGATAAATGTTTTTTTTAAATCATGAATTTTTGAAAAAAAGAATAGTAACCATTCCACATTAACAATTTGAACTACATAAAATGGAACAAAATCGTATAATAGAGAAGACAGATATTTTCAAAAGAAATGGTACAAAGGCACCCAATCGCAGCTTAAGTTGAAGTTTTACTTTAATTAATAAAAAAAGTTAACAAAATTGTGCTAAGAAAATTCTCACTTCTTCTTCTCTGCACCTCCACCAGACCTACAATTAATTACAAAAAATTAAAAACAAGTTGATAACATTAAACAACTAACACTAGTACAAATTAAACAGAAACTAAAAAAAGAAAAGAAAAGAATACCTCATCTTGCGAAGCACACTAGACATCTCCTCTCTCTTCTTCTTTGCTCTCTTGTGGGTACCCAACTTTCTCTTGGCCACCTTAAGGGCACGTTTGTCTTTTCCAACTTTCAGCAACTCCGTAATCCTCTTCTCATATGGTGCAAATCCAGCTACTTCACGGATTAAATTCCTCACAAAATGTGACCTTTTGCTTGTTTTCTACACAAAAAATACCACTTTTTCAATCATCATGAACATGTGATCCATACATAATCAAAGACTCAAACGATACTGCCAAGATTTTTGAGAAATTTTCAATAAAGAAATTTGTACTTACGCCTTTCCTATCAGATGGGCGAGGAGCCAACTCCTTCTTGGTGACAACATGACCTTTGTTCAACCCAACAAACAGGCCTGTGTTTGGCTGTTTTGGAGCCATCACCTACACTTAGTTTCACATCGATTAAACAGTTAGGATTTTGTCAAAAAAAAACGAACATCTTCAAATGCATTGAATCATCAGCTTTATATCAAATCCGCGTTAAGAATCTTTGCTAATAATTCCTATCATGAGCATTCTATTGAATGAATTGATTAAAAAAAAACCTTTTCTAAAGTTAGTTCGGCATTGAAACCGACATAATCAATTAGGGTAAGTATTTGTCTATACATCAGAATCTTAGGAAAAACACAGGTTATAACACTTCAAATCAACAAAAACTATCAAAATCAAATCATGAAATGCATCAGATCAGATGCACAGGCGTATGTCAACTCATAATGTGCAAAGTTTAACGGGCGTTAAGAATTCAATATGATCATAAAATAAAATACAGAATCAGTGTAAGATGTAAATTCTATATAGGAGAAGACGCGTACCTCGGCGTATATCTGAATCGGCGTAATATGAAAGGAGAAACAACGGGAAGAAGATTAGGGTTTTAGGTCAGGACATCATTTTAATTTAAGAAACTGAGAATGAGGTTTTTCTTTAGGCTTCTGTATGTTAAATTAAGGCCCATGTTCAAGCTACGACACTATTGGCCCATTTATTAAAGACCCACGGGCAATAAGTTGGGTAAACCGGATTTTCTATCTTTTGTAGACCGGTTTTGAAACGGGTTCAGTTTGGATGATACGCCAAACGAATCAGTTGGATAATTGTAAACCGATTTCTGGTATAAAATAATTGGAAAATAACTTAAATTGCAACCAATAACACAGGAAATGTACTGTTAAGTCACTAAACTTTTAATTGCATCCAGTAAGGAACATGTGGTTCATTGTAGAGTTTTCTGGTTTAAAGTACCGACATGATGTGGTTAAGGATATTTCATTTGATATTTGTCGGCGTGCTGCTGTTTTCATGAAGAAAGAAGCGTCAATGAACTTTTTAACGGACCCGTTGGATAGAAGATTCACACTCATGTCGGCTTGACATTTTTGTTTTTGGATGGGTAGGAGGGAAGCACATTTGTGTGGATCTTGCTGGGGTCTCACCTCATCGATTTAAGGAGTAGCGTTTCAAAGCAGGGCATGCCGCTTTGAAAGTCACTGAGTGAAAAGTGGCAAAGCACGAGAATGCATGCATAAAAATCAACATGTGTTTATACATTTTGCCTTTGATACCTTTGGTTTCTCACACCAGAGGCGGTGGAACTCCTTAACAGAGTCCAACAGATCATGCACTCTAATGTTATATCTTTTAGATCCATAAATTTTGTTTTCAAAAAAATTAGTTTTGTCATCCAGAAATGGCTAGCGGCGCAACTTGTTGTCTGTTTGCCTTCCGTCGATATGCATTGACTTTAATAAACTTTTATCTACAAATTATTGCTTATAAAAATAATAATAATAATAATAAAAGGAAAACAACTTTTATTTTGATTTTAAAATATTAGCGGTTACGATTTTCATCGATTAAAATAAAAACGAACATCGCCGTTGCCCTTGTCACATCTAACTAAAAGTCACCTGTAATCCTTTTTTTCAAACCACAAACGATAGTCATTAGCAACTTCATATTATTTTATAACCTTGCTATTTTAATCGATAAAAATTTATGTAGTTGAAAATGTGGTTTGAGAAAAATGACTATAATAGGTTATTAGTTAGATGTGGATAAGATAATGATGGTGTTCTAGATCATTTAATCGATAAAAATTGTAATCGTTGGTAATTTAAAACCAAAATAAAAAATAGGTTTCCTTATTGGATACAAATAAAACTATAAAAGTTTAGTGACCTAAAAAGCAAATTTCGAGTTATTAGTTGTTATTTTAAGTCATTTTCCCTAAAATAATCAAAAGCCTAAAATCAATTTGTAAAATGACAAAGGT
Source organism: Lactuca sativa (assembly GCF_002870075.4). Taxonomy (NCBI): domain Eukaryota; kingdom Viridiplantae; phylum Streptophyta; class Magnoliopsida; order Asterales; family Asteraceae; genus Lactuca; species Lactuca sativa. Next base: position 44,651,403 of record NC_056625.2, read on the forward strand.
CGGGTTTGGGAACGGCTATTTAAGAAATAACTCATTTCCTGACTATAGAAGTGCACAAACATCGATTTAAATTTCAGTTATAATTGGCTCAGTCTTTTTGGAAGTAGAATTTTGTTAAAAAAACAACAGTTTTTTAAGTTCGGTTCGGTTTTGTTTAGAAAACCATGAAAATAACTGATTCTGAATTTTTATAAAAATCGATTCCAAACCGACAGCTCAGTTCTAACCAGTTATGTTTTGAAAACAAAACCAGTTCCGGTTCTCAAAAAACCGATTCGTGTCGTCTGTTGTGCACCTTTACCTGACTATATTTATTAAAAAAAAAAAAGGAAAAAAAGCTTAAGTTGTCCGCCTTGAAAATGTGTATTTGAAATTACAGTACAAGACCTTTTTCAGTGAAATTATCAAAAAAAAGCTAACCAAATTTGTCTTTTTAGAGCATCATCTAATATATTACACATTCACACTTATTTGACTAGGGATGGCAATGGATACGGGTATACCGAGTTTCGTGTTCCCCATCCCCATACCCGACACCATCCTCATCGGGGATTAAAAATCTATCCCCATCCCCATCCCCAATGGGCATCGGGGATCCCCAATGGATAATCGGGGATTTTTCCCCGTTACAAAGTTTTGAACTTTTATGAAAAATAACTCATAATAATATATTAACCAACAAAAAACTAACAGAATTAATATAAAACACTATAATCACTGAATGTCTTCAAACACAAACAATAACATGCAAGGTTACAAATTAAATCATTCTTTGCAAAAAAAAAAAAAAGACATAAAAAGTCTTCCCAAAACTATACGTTTGATTGTTAGAAAACCTTATTTATTCTAATGAACATTTGCTTATGCATTATTAAAAATAAAAACATAAATATTATATATATATATATATATATATATATATATATATATATATATATATATATATATATATATATATATATATATATATATATTCCTAATAAAAGACTCTTTAAAGAGCCACATGTCTTCTTTATACACCTCCTTCATACCACGTGTCATGTTTTAGTTCACCTTATGTTTTACATTCCCGATCATTTTGAGTCTACCTTAAGATCAATCAAATCCCACAAAATTTGCATACATTCCTCAATTACCGATCAGATATTGTTTATCCAAACAAATCAGGGAAAATAGTTTGAATTATATTTATTAGCCAGATTTCATAAATCTTGATACATTCCAATTTTAAAATTCGATGGGCTTCATATATACATTAAATCTCCTAATATAATTGATTATTTGTAGTTCCCTATTCATCGAAGATAGGGTTATCACATCAGAAAACCCTCATCTCATTTCAAGATTTGAATATTTTTGTGCATATCGATGGAATTCGCTCCCCATATCTAAACAAACCCTAAGTCTTCGCCAACAGCCTCTCCCCTGCTCCGCCATGATCAGCACGACTGCTACACTTTTATAACTGCTATTTCACCATCACAACCATCCATCAAGGCCACCACCGAACAATCATCACAACCTACTCAAGAACAAAAAACAAACGATGCTAAAAGGAGGGAAGCGAAATCGATGACAATCTCTCTCTCTCTCTCTCTCTCTCTCTCTCTCTCTCTCTCATTTAGTTCAAAATCTTGAACCAAGTTCGATTTTTAGCCCTAAATAGATTTGTGTTATTTGAACTAGGTTCAATTTGTACGGAAACCGTCGTTTTTTTATAACCAGGTTCGTGGTCTTCATTTTTTTTCCTGGTTTTCAATCAATTTCATGTAATAACGAGTTTTTTTTGTGTAATTCCTTTTAGGGTTTTTAATATGTAAGGGTATTGATGTTTTTTTTTGTGGATAAAAAACGCAAAGGTTTTTCCTACAATGTTGGTTCCTAGGTTTTGTTTTTTGTATTCTGATTTCTGATCAGAAAATGTTTCCTTCAAGAACAGATTTCATAGCTTTCAATGAACCATCTGGATGTTTTTGTAAGTGTTGGTTCTCAGATCTGTTATCATTCGATTTGAGTATCTTGCTTTAGTTATTTTTTTTAATTGCAAGTAAAAGATGTTTCATGTACCATTAACAATAAAACATTTAGATTTTTTTTTTATTTTATTCATGTCAGGTTCTAGAGATGTTATGCAGGGATGAAAAAGGGTAGAAATGGAAATAGTTTGTGCAATTTGCTTATTGAAAGAATCATCCCAAAGAAGTAAATAAAGGGTACCCCAATAACTGAAGGGTATAATCTATTTTTCCCTGAATGTTATCTTATTTCAGTTAACATGCATAGTTCTTTCACGGATTTCATCGAAGTTATGCCCTTTTTTATGCTTAATCATTGTGGTTTCATTATTTGAAATCAAAATTGAAGTGTTTTGTCACCATATTTGATTGTTTTTCATTCAAGCCTGTTTTTCATTAACAGATTTCTCTTATCTTCTGTGTCATATGCATACAAATATTTAGGCTTGTAAGGATTTGATATGAGTTTTTCCATCATTTGCTATAAGATAAAGTCATAACATCAACATTTACTCTTTTTCTAATTTTTGGTTCCAGGTTTCATTTAGTCTGTTGGTTACTTGGTGATTTGGGCAACCATGGTACAGGACGGTCTGATGCTATTTTCATATTATCTTTTTTTCCTTCAAAATTTTGATCAACTGTTCAATTCTATTGAGATATTGATTTTTCATGATAAGTGGATAATGAATGCTCTGATGTTAAAAAGTGTTTTCTCAACAGATGGTGGATATTTTTTTTAGGTTGAATTTTAGAAAATGGTCATTTTACCTCTTTGTTTGGGGAAAATTAAAAAAGAATAGATAATGGATAGTCCTATTGAGCAAATTAACCACCTTTTTTTAGATTTAGTACATCAATAGTGCAATTGCCTGGAGTGCTTTTAATCTTGATTTGCTTTTTAGCTCCAATAGACAGTACTAATGATGGTTGGGAAGTTGTAGGATTGCATGGAGTGCAATTTAATGTTGATTTGCTTTTTTGTGCCTTATTAGGTTATAATTTGTTTGTTCCAAAAAGGTTTCTAAGGAAATTTTATAAGTTTAATTAACATAGATTGTTATATCAATTAAGGTAAAACCAATTAACCTTCTATTTTGTGAGAGTTGAGAAAACAAAAAGAATAATGAAAATAAATCCATAAACGTCATGAAGTATGTATTTATATAGATCTTACAAGTTCAATGAATAATTTGAGTTTCTATTGGTAAGAGATTAAAAAGGATGGTTGAAAGTTCAGGATTATATGGAAAAATACATTTATTTAGACTTTGAATCCCAAAAAGTCATATTTCATGTACTGTTATCAAGCTTACTAAATAGTTGATCTTTACTAAATGCATTATTTTATGGATTAATGTCATAATTTTACTTTAGACTATAATAGTTATTGGTGTCAGAAGTTGCCTTTTTGGTTTGGAACAAAAAGTACAAGTCTTTAATGGTGTGGGTAAATTAAAAAAATGATGAAAGCAGAACTAGCCATTTTTTTGTATTTTCTCTGTAAGTTTCGAAAGGTGATGCTTTTGACTGCAAAAGTCAAAGTTGACTTGCATCCTTTTTGAGTGGTTGTCTATTAAAAAACTTATAGTATTAGTATTAGCTTTATGTTTTTATGATATGTTCGTGATTTATCAATATATCTTCATTGATTTTCTTATTATAGCATCTTACTTTCAATTTTATAACATCGTCATAGGGCAAAATGGAAGTGGGATGTTTTTTTAGCACATAATTGAAACTTTTCATTGCTATTTTATCCTAACCGATACATAGCAACTTACTTTCATTGATTTATTTATTATAGCATCTTACTTTCAACTCTACAAGGTTGTAATATAAAATAATGAAAGTGATGCCTATTTTAACCAATTTTAAGTACATTTTTTTTATTTAAAAATAGCAAGCTGCTTCCAATGATTTGTTTATTAAAGCATCTTACTTTCAGTTTTACAACATTGTAATAGAAAATACGAAAAGTGGAATGCTATTTTAAACACATAAGTGATAATACGTTACTATTTTAACCAATAAAAGCAAATGTATTTTGTAATTTAAAACAACTCTAATCTTCAACTATGTTTCATAGTGAGCTATTTTTTTTGTAGGGACCATGTTTCAGTTTGGGGAATAAGTGTTGGTTGAAGGAATGCTCGAAGGATGTTATCTATATTTTTAGGTGTTGAAGTTAATTTTGGTCACATGTGTTGTTATATTGAGTTGATTTATTAGGTTGTAGAATTGAAACGACCCAAAAATACGACCCAAAAATTTTTGTTTTTAATATAATTAAAACTGCAATCAGAGCATCATATAATAAAACCATACGTGATGTATTCCAAAACATAATAAAATACTGTGCGGAAAAACTATATCATACTACATCAGATCAAACATCTAAATCAATCCCAGGCTAAAGCTGAGGCGGTGGTGTGTGCGATGCCGTCATCCAGAGCTCTTCCCTTTGCTTGCGGAAGTACCTGAAACCAAAACTGAAACTGTAAGCACGAAGCTTAGTGAGCTCCCCCAAATTACCACATACCATACAATAATAAAACAAGCACATACGGGGCCTTGCCCCCTCCATCGGACCGAAGTCCGAAGCTGACTGACCGGGACCTTATCCCCTACATCGGACCGAAGTCCGAAGCTGACATCGGACCGAAGTCCGAAGCTAACTGGGACCTTGTCCCCTACATCGAACCGAAGTCCGAAGCTGACATCGGACCGAATTCCGAAGCTAACCGGGACCTTGTCCCCTACATCGAACCGAAGTCCGAAGCTGACATCGGACCGAAGTCCGAAGCTGACTGATCATAGCATAACGTATCACTAACATGAACACACATAATCTTGTCTGAGCCACGAAGGCATCAAACATGCTAACTACTGCATCGGATAACATCCGGATACTACTGCTAGCTAAACGGGCCGGCATGGTGGCCTTAGACCCGTTCCTACTGAAAGGGAACTCACCTCGTAACTGGCGGCTGAGTGTGTGTCTGAAAGCTACTGGCTGCTGCTCCCGAAACTCCTCGGCTACAAGTCCATGAACACACTCAATCAAATACTAAACACTGCACTTGGGGTAAATTGACTCTTTTACCCTTGGTCAAAGTCAACTTACTGATGGGGCTGACTCGCCGAGTTGGGCCACCCAACTCGCCGAGTCCTACTCTCACTTCTCAACTCTACATGCTGCTACTCGTCGAGTGTGGCATCGACTCGACGAGTACCCTCTTGATCCAAGAACTCAGATGATCTTCATCCGACTCGCCGAGTCAGATGAACAGACTCGACGAGTTGTTCTTAATCCCCAAGGAGATTGCCTTGGACTCGCCGAGTTGTATGAACAACTCGCCGAGTCCCTCCATTACTGAGTCCACTCATAACTCGCTGAGTCCACTCCCTAACCCACCTCGTCCACTCGACACTGAAGAAACTGGAGAATTCGGGACTCGCGACATGACTCGTCGAGTCGTTCTTCCGACTCGCCGAGTCGCCGCCATGCAACCTATTTTTACTCGATTTCTCTTGAATCCAACACATGCAAATGATAGATCTAGGTCCATTAAGCTGTCTTACCACGTAAAGTTTCCAACTTTACGTGCACAACCACATGAAAGAGGGAAATAAGACTAAAATATGCATAATAAGGGTAGATCCATGGCTTATAAGCAATGCAACCCCAAAAAGACAGTGGATCTGGACTCTTCAACACCCCAACACTCAGATCCAAAGGTATTTCGGCTTAATAACACAATCAAGCAAGCATAAAACTTGGAACAAGCATCAAATAGCCCTTAAAGGAGCTCTAATAGAAGTTTAAGCATAAAACCAGAAGAGAACTCCGAAAATACCTGAATAAGTTCACACTTGACCTTGGATCTTGGCACTAGAACTCGTTTCCTTGCTTCCTTCTTCTTCTCCTTCTTCACCCCTTCACAAATGGAACAAGATCACATATAAGCTCACAAGAGGAAGGTTTAGGGTTTCTCACAATGCTCTCAGGGGGAAAGTGACGAGATGGAGGCTATAATGGGGTTTAAATAGTGAGCAAAACCCGGGGAGTTAGGGTTTCACCCAGACGGATGGACTCGCCGAGTCCAGGATATGGACTCGCCGAGTCGCCGGCTCACGCGTGCTCTCAGCCGCGACCCCACTCGGCGAGTCAGGCTATGAACTCGCCGAGTTCCTCTTACAAAACTCACAACAATTACCAATAAATTAACATACCGGGAACGGGTCGTCCATCAATATCTGCCGTACCCCACCCCAGTAGAAAATCGAGACTTATGAGCCTCGTCCATCAATATCTGCCGTACCCCACCCCAGTACGGTACCCACACCCTACCATGAAGCGTCATCAAACCCCAACTGTCGTAGTCGAACGAAGCTACTCGACCCACTATCCTCTCGCACCTCTGCCTCTCCTCCTTGAGACCCTCCATCTGAGCCTCCTTGATCCGCTCCAACAAAGGAGTGATTACCGTCATCCTCATATACAAATCCCTGATGGGGGCCGCCGACACCTTGCGGCTCAGGGCATCGGCCACCACGTTGGCCTTCCCTGGATGATACAGGATCTCACAGTCATAGTCCTTCAGCACGTCCAACCATCTCCTCTGCCTCATATTCAAACTCGGCTGATCCATAAGGTATCGTAAACTCTTGTGGTCCGTGTAGATAGTACAGCGGACCCCATACAGGTAATGCCTCCAAATCTTGAGGGCAAATACAACTGCCCCCAACTCCAAGTCGTGGGTAGGATAATTAGCCTCGTGAGGCTTCAACTGTCTCGAAGCATAAGCCACCACATGGCCTCGCTGCATCAACACTGCTCCCATACCGGTGATTGAAGCATCACAATAGACTACGAAATCCTCAACGCCCTCTGGCA